>NC_091357.1:18196122-18206122 GCF_038502225.1 Cherax quadricarinatus
CCTCCTCTGTTGACTCCAGTCGTGCTTTGTTGACTCCAGTCCTCCTCTGTTGACTCCAGTCGTGCTTTGTTGACTCCAGTCCTCCTCTGTTGACTCCAGTCCTCCTCTGTTGACTCCAGTCCTCCTCTGTTGACTCCAGTCCTGCTTTGTTGACTCCAGTCCTCCTCTGTTGACTCCAGTCGTGCTTTGTTGACTCCACTTCTCCTCTGTTGACTCCAGTCATCATCTGTTGACTCCAGTCATCATCTGTTGACTCCAGTCCTCCTCTGTTAACTCCAGTCCTCCTCTGTTGACTCCAGTCGTGCTTTGTTGACTCCAGTCCTCCTCTGTTGACTCCAGTCATCCTCTGTTGACTCCAGTCCTCCTCTCTTGACTCCAGTCCTGCTTTGTTGACTCCAGTCCTCCTCTGTTGACTCCACTTCTCCTCTGTTGACTCCACTTCTCCTCTGTTGACTCCAGTCATCATCTGTTGACTCCAGTCATCATCTGTTGACTCCAGTCCTCCTCTGTTAACTCCAGTCCTCCTCTGTTGACTCCAGTCCTCCTCTGTTGACTCCAGTCCTGCTTTTTTGACTCCAGTCCTCCTCTGTTGACTCCAGTCGTGCTTTGTTGACTCCAGTCCTCCTCTGTTGACTCCAGTCCTCCTCTGTTGACTCCAGTCCTCCTCTGTTGACTCCAGTCCTCCTCTGTTGACTCCAGTCCTGCTTTGTTGACTCCAGTCCTCCTCTGTTGACTCCAGTCGTGCTTTGTTGACTCCAGTTCTCCTCTGTTGACTCCAGTCATCATCTGTTGACTCCACTCATCATCTGTTGAATCCAGTCCTCCTCTGTTTGCTTCAGTCCTCCTCTGTTGGCTTCAGTCCTCCTCTGTTGACTCCAGTCATCATCTGTTGATTCCAGTCATCATCTGTTGACTCCAGTCATCATCTGTTGACTCCAGTCATCATCTGTTGACTCCAGTCATCCTCTGTTGACTCCAGTCCTCCTCTGTTGACTCCAGTCCTCCTCTGTTGACTCCAGTCCTCCTCTGTTGACTCCAGTCGTGCTTTGTTGACTCCAGTCCTCCTCTGTTGACTCTAGTTCCCTTCTGTTGACTCCAGTCCTGCTTTGTTGACTCCAGTCCTCCTCTGTTGACTCCAGTCGTGCTTTGTTGACTCCAGTTCTCCTCTGTTGGCTCCATTCATCATCTGTTGACTCCAGTCATCATCTGTTGACTCCAGTCCTCTTCTGTTAACTCCAGTCCTCCTCTGTTGACTCCAGTTCTCCTCTGTTGACTCCAGTCCTACTTTGTTGACTCCAGTCCTCCTCTGTTGACTCCAGTCGTGCTTTGTTGACTCCAGTTCTCCTCTGTTGACTCCAGTCATCATCTGTTGACTCCAGTCATCATCTGTTGACTCCAGTCCTCTTCTGTTAACTCCAGTCCTCCTCTGTTGACTCCAGTCGTCCTCTGTTGACTCCAGTCCTCCTCTGTTGACTCCAGTCCTGCTTTGTTGACTCCAGTCCTCCTCTGCTGACTCCAGTCCTCCTCTGTTGACTCCAGTCCTGGTTTGTTGACTCCAGTCCTCCTCTGTTGACTCCAGTCCTCCTCTGTTAACTCCAGTCCTCCTCTGTTAACTCCAGTCCTCCTCTGTTGACTCCAGTCCTCCTCTGTTGACTCCAGTCGTGCTTTGTTGACTCCAGTTTTCCTCTGTTGACTCCAGTCCTCATCTGTTGACTCCAGTCCTCCTCTGTTGACTCCAGTTCTCCTCTGTTGACTCCAGTCCTCCTCTGTTGACTCCAGTCCTCCTCTGCTGACTCCAGTCGTGCTTTGTTGACTCCAGTCCTCCTCTGTTGACTCCAGTCCTCCTCTGTTAACTCCAGTCCTCCTCTGTTAACTCCAGTCCTCCTCTGTTGACTCCAGTCCTCCTCTGTTGACTCCAGTCGTGCTTTGTTGACTCCAGTTTTCCTCTGTTGACTCCAGTCCTCATCTGTTGACTCCAGTCCTCCTCTGTTGACTCCAGTCCTCCTCTGTTGACTCCAGTCCTCCTCTGTTGACTCCAGTCCTCCTCTGCTGACTCCAGTCGTGCTTTGTTGACCTCAGTACAAGACAGCGTCACAGCACTAGGAGATCTTCGCCTCAAGGCTTCACAGCAAATCGGATGCCAACTGATGGAGGGAACTGAGTTCAGTGATATACCAACCATGCCAGGCAGATTGTACCAACCATGCCAGGCAGATTGTACCAACCATGCCAGGCAGATTGTACCAACCATGCCAGGTAGATTATACCAACCATGCCAGGCAGATTGTACCAACCATGCCAGGCAGATTGTACCAACCATGCCAGGTAGATTATACCAACCATGCCAGGCAGATTGTACCAACCATGCCAGGTAGATTATACCAACCATGCCAGGCAGATTGTACCAACCATGCCAGGTAGATTATACCAACCATGCCAGGTAGATTATACCAACCATGCCAGGCAGATTGTACCAACCATGCCAGGTAGATTATACCAACCATGCCAGTAGATTATACCAACCATGCCAGACAGATTATACCAACCATACCAGGCTGATTATACCAACCATGCCAGACAGATTATACCAACCATGCCAGGTAGATTATACCAACCATGCCAGGCATATTACATCAACCATGCCAGACAGAATATACCTGTGTATACTCATACACAGGTATACGCAAGCCACTCTGGTGTATGTGAGGTATACTCATACACAGGTATACGCAAGCCACTCTTTTGTATGTGAAGTATACTCATACACAGGTATACGCAAGCCACTCTGGTGTATGTGAAGTATACTCATACACAGGTATACGCAAGCCACTCTGGTGTATGTGAAGTATACTCATACACAGATATACTCAAGCCACTCTGGTATACGTGAGGTATGCTCATACACGCGTATACGCAAACCACTCTGGTGTATGTGAGGTACACTCATACACAGGTATACGCAAGCCACACTGGTGTATGTGAGGTATACTCATACACAGGTATACGCAAGCCACACTGGTGTATGTGAGGTATACTCATGCACAGGTATATGCAAGCCACTCTGGTGTATGTGAGGTATACTCATACACAGGTATACGCAAGCCACTCTGGTGTATGTGAGGTATACTCATACACAGGTATACGCAAGCCACTCTGGTGTATGTGAGGTATACTCATACACAGGTATATGCAAGCCACTCTGGTGTATGTGAAGTATACTCATACACAGGTATACGCAAGCCACTCTGGTGTATGTGAGGTATACTCATACATAGGTATACACAAGCCACTCTGGTGTGTGAGGTATACTCATACACAGGTATATGCAAGCCACACTGGTGTATGTGGGGTATACTCATACACAGGTATATGCAAGCCACGCTGGTGTATGTGAGGTATATTCAGAGTCTGATACATTTCATTTTGCCCAACTCAAAAATCAAAGCATTTAATAGGTATGGAGGTGATATATTCCGAGGCACAGATTGCACCTGCCTCCCCCCCCTCCCCCCATACAAAAAAAAAATAGTAGTCTGCTCGGATAGAAGGCGTGTCGAATATTAAACTTGCCAGCGGGCGAGTGGAAACCTGACGCTATCGCCATAACACTAGATAAAAGTTCCCTGAGAACTTGTGCAGCAATATTATATATATATATATATATATATATATATATATATATATATATATATATATATATATATATATATATATATATATATATATATATATATATATATATATATATATATATATATATATACTCTTTTGTTCTTTCTGGCTCTCTCTCTCTCTCTCTCTCTTTCTGTCTCTGTCTCTCTCTCTCTCTCTCTCTCTCTCTCTCTCTCTCTCTCTCTCTCTCTCTCTCTCTCTCTCTCTCTCTCTCTCTCTCTCTCTCTCTCTCTCTCTCTCTCTCTCTCTCTCTCTCTCTCTCTCTCTCTCTCTCTCTCTCTCTCTCTCTCTCTCTCTCTCTCTCTCTCTCTCTCTCTCTCTCTCTCTAACAGCAAGTCCGAGCAAACTTTTAATTGCTGTTTCCTTTACTTTCCGATATGTCAAAAGAAAATCCAACTATAAAGCAAATCTATATGTAAATGTGAAGTGTGTGTGGGGGTGAGTAGATGAGAAAGAGAGAGAGAGAGAGAGAGAGAGAGATGGTCATGGCTATCCTAGCTACCGTTCCCTGACACTTTGTTGACACTCACACACACACACACACACACATACACACGCATACACACACACACACACACATTCACACACATACACACACACACACACACACACACACTCACACACATACACACACACATACACACACATACACACACACACACACACACACACACACACACACACACACACACACACACACACACACACACGCACACACATATAAACACACACCCAGTGCAACCAAACACTCTAAATCAAAACACCCATGCCACATCCAATGCCCCCACCCACTACATTACAAACTCCACCCCCACAGCAACAACCCATAGTTCCTTACCAGGTCTCCCACTTCCCCAACGCCAATATACCTCCCAGACCACAGTCTTAGAAAAGAAGTTGAAGGTGTGGTATACAAATGCAGATGGAATAACAAACAAGTACGAGGAGTGGCACGAAAGAATCAAGGAGACATCCCCAGACATAATAGCACTCACAGAAACAAAACTCACCAGAATAATAACAGATTCAATCTTTCCATCCGGATATCAAATCCTCAGGAAAGACAGAGGGAGGAGAGGGGGAGGAGGAGTTGCACTGCTCATTAAAAACCAGTGGGGTTTTGAGAAAATGGAAGGAATGGATGACACGGGCGAAAGGGACTACTTAGTAGGAACAATCCAGTCTGAGGGACATAAGGTGATAATTGCAGTAATGTACAACCCACCACAGAACTGCAGGAAGCCACGAGAAGAATACGATGAGAGCAACAGAGCAATGATCGGCACACTAGCCGAGGTGGCCAGGAGAGCACACATGGGGGGAGCAAAGTTACTAGTTATGGGTGATTTCAATCGCAAGGAGATTGACTGGGAAAACCTGGAGCCCCATGGGGGTCCCGAAACATGGAGAGCCAAGATGATGGATGTGGTACTGGAAAACCTCATGCATCAACATGTTAGAGACACTACCAGAGAGAGAGGAGAGGATGAACCAGCAAGACTGGACCTTGTATTCACCATGAGTAGTTCGGACATCGAGGGTATCATGTATGAAAGGCCCCTGGGAGCTAGTGATCATGTGGTTCTGTGCTTCGACTACATAGTTGAGCTCCAAGTGGAGAGAGTAGCAAGAATAGGGTGGGAAAAACCAAACTACAAAAGGGGGAACTACTCAGGCTTGAGGAACTTCCTTCAAGACATTGAGTGGGAGAGGGAACTGACAGGAAAACCAGTACAAGAAATGATGGACTATGTGGCAACAAAATGCAAGGAGGCAGAGGAGAGGTTTGTTCCCAAGGGAAACAGAAATAATGGGAAGAACAGAACGAGTCCTTGGTTCACCCAAAGGTGTAGGGAGGCAAAAACTAGGTGTACTAGAGAATGGAAAAGGTACAGAAGACAGAGAACTCAGGAAAATAAAGAGATTAGCCGAAGAGCCAGAAACGAATATGCACAGATAAGAAGGGAGGCTCAGAGACAATACATCATTTGAAACTGGGCAACTCCCTGAGGTATGGAAAATGGCAAATGTAGTCCCAATTTTTAAAAAGGGAGACAGACATGAGGCATTAAACTACAGACCTGTATCACTAACGTGTATAGTATGCAAGATCCTGGAGAAGATCATCATGAGGAGAGTGGTGGGGCACCTGGAAAGAAACAAGTGTATAATTGACAACCAGCACGGTTTCAGAGAAGGAAAGTCCTGTGTCACAAACCTACTAGAGTTTTATGACAAGGTGACAGAAGTAAGACAAGAGAGAGAGGGGTGGATCGACTGCATATTTTTGGACTGCAAGAAGGCCTTCGACACAGTTCCTCACAAGAGGTTACTGCAAAAGCTAGAGGATCAGGCACACATAACAGGAAAGGCACTGCAATGGATCAGAGAATATCTGACAGGGAGGCAACAACGAGTCATGGTACGCGACGAGGTGTCAGAGTGGGCGCCTGTGACAAGCGGGGTTCCACAGGGGTCAGTCCTAGGACCTGTGCTGTTCTTGGTATATGTGAACGACATAACGGAAGTGACTCAGAAGTGTCCTTGTTTGCAGATGATGCGAAGTTAATGAGAAGAATCAAATCGGATGAGGATCAGGCAGGACTACAAAGAGACCTGGACAGGCTACAAGCCTGGTCCAGCAACTGGCTACTTGAGTTTAACACTGCCAAATGCAAAGTCATGAAGATTGGGGAAGGGCAAAGAAGACCGCAGACACAATATAGTTTAGATGGCCAAAGACTGCAAACCTCACTCAAGGAAAAAGATCTGGGGGTGAGTATAACACCTAGCATATCTCCTGAGGCGCACATCAATCAGATAACTGCTGCAGCATACGGGCGCCTGGCAAACCTACGGATAGCGTTCCGATACCTCAGTAAGGATTCGTTCAAGACTCTGTGTACCATTTACGTCAGGCCCATACTGGAGTATGCAACACCAGTTTGGAATCCACACCTAGTCAAGCACGTCAAGAAATTAGAGAAAGTGCAAAGGTTTGCAACAAGACTCGTCCCAGAGCTACGGGGATTGTCCTACGAAGAAAGGTTGAGGGAAATCGGCCTGACGACACTGGAGGCCAGGAGGGTCAGGGGAGACATGATAACGGCATATAAAATACTGCGCGGAATAGACGAGGTGGACAAAGACGGGATGGTCCAGAGATCGGACGCAGGCACAAGAGGTCACAATTGGAAGTTGAGGAATCAGATGAATAAAAGGGATGTTAGGAAGTATTTCTTCAGTCATAGAGTAGTCAAGCCGTGGAATTGCCTAGAAAGTGATGTAGTGGAGGCGGGAACCATACATAGTTTTAAGGCGAGGTATGATAAAGCTCATGGAGCAGGGAGAGCGAGGACCTAGTAGCAATCAGTGAAGAGGCAGGGCCAGGAGCTATGATTCGACCCCTGCAACCACAAATAGGTGAGTACAAATAGGTGAGTACACACACACACACACACACACACACACACACACACACACACACACACACACACACACACACACACACACACACACACACACACACACACACACACATACACACACAGACACACACACACACAGTGACCATGTGGTTTTAAGCTTCGAATACACAGTAGAGCTACAAGTGGAGGGAGAAGCAGGAAGGCCAGGACGAATGAAGCCAAACTACAAGAAAGGGGACTACACAGGAATGAGGAACTACCTGAACGGGGTTCAGTGGGACAGAGAACTGGCAGGGAAGCCAGTTAATGAGATGATGGAATATGTAGCAACAAAATGCAAGGAGGCTGAGGAGAGGTTTGTACCCAAGGGTAACAGGAATAATGAAAAAGCCAGGATGAGCCCATGGTTTACCCAAAGGTGCAGGGAGGCAAAAACCACGTGAAGAAGGCAAAGGACCCAGGAGAATAAGGAGAGCAGTCGTAGAGCCAGAAACGAATATGCACAGATAAGAAGGGAGGCCCAAAGACAATATGAAAATGACATAGCAGCGAAAGCCAAATCTGACCCGAAACTGTTGTACAGCCACATCAGGAGGAAAACAACAGTCAAGGACCAGGTAATCAGGCTAAGGAAGGAAGGAGGAGAGACAACAAGAAATGATCGTGAAGTATGTGAGGAACTCAACTAGAGATTCAAAGAAGTGTTCACAGAGGAGACAGAAGGGACTCCAGAAAGACGGAGAGGTTGGGCACACCACCATGTGCTGGACACAGTGCACACAACCGAGGAAGAAGTGAAGAGGCTTCTGAGTGAGCTAGATACCTCAAAGGCAATGGGGCCAGATAACATCTCCCCATGGGTATTGAGAGAGGGAGCAGAGGCGCTATGTGTACCCCTAACAACAATATTCAATACATCTATCGAAACAGGGAGATTGCCTGAGGCATGGAAGACAGCAAATGTAGTCCCAATCTTTGAAAAAGGAGACAGACATGAAGCATTAAACTACAGACCAGTGTCACTGACATGTATAGTATGCAAAATCATGGAGAAGATTATCAGGAGAAGAGTGGTGGAACACCTAGAAAGGAATGATCTCATCAACAGCAGCCAACATGGTTTCAGGGACGGGAAATCCTGTGTCACAAACCTACTGGAGTTCTATGACATGGTGACAGCAGTAAGACAAGAGAGAGAGGGGTGGGTGGATTGCATATTCTTGGACTGCAAGAAGGCGTTTGACACAGTTCCACAAGAGAGTGGTGCAAAAACTGGAGGACCAAGCAGGGATAACAAGGAAGGCACTACAATGGATCAGGGAATACTTGTCAGGAAGACAGCAGCGAGTCATGGTACGTGGCGAGGTGTAAGAGTGGGCACCTGTGACCAGTGGGGTCCCACAGGGGTCAGTCCTAGGACCAGTGCTGTTTCTGGTATTTGTGAACGACATGACGGAAGGAATAGACTCTGAGGTGTAACTTATGGCAGTTGACGTGAAGTTGATGAGAAGAATTCACTCGATCGAAGACCAGGCAGAACTACAAAGGGATCTGGACAGGCTGCAGACCTGGTCCAGCAATTGGCTCCTGGAGTTCAATCCCACCAAGTGCAAAGTCATGAAGATTGGGGAAAGGCAAAGAAGACCGCAGACGGAGTACAGTCTAGGGGGCCAGATACTACAAACCTCACTCAAGGAAAAAGACCTTGGGGTGAGTATAACACCAGGCACATCTCCTGAAGCGCACATCAATCAAATAACTGCTGCAGCATATGGGCGCCTAGCAAACCTCAGAACAGCATTCCGACATCTTAATAAGGAATCGTTCAGGACCCTGTACACCGTGTACGTTAGGCCCATATTGGAGTATGCGGCACCAGTTTGGAACCCACACCTAGCCAAGCACGTGAAGAAACTAGAGAAAGTGCAAAGGTTTGCAACAAGACTAGTCCCAGAGCTAAGAGGTATGTCCTACGAGGAGAGGTTAAGGGAAATCAACCTGACGACACTGGAGGACAGGAGAGATAGGAGGGACATGATAACGACATACAAAATACTGAGAGGAATTGACAAGGTGGACGAAGACAGGATGTTCCAGAGATTGGACACAGTAACAAGGGGACACAGTTGGAAGCTGAAGACACAGATGAATCACAGGGATGTTAGGAAGTATTTCTTCAGCCACAGAGTAGTCAGTAATTGGAATAGTTTGGGAAGCGATGTAGTGGAGGCAGGATCCATACATAGCTCTAAGCAGAGGTATGATAAAGCTCACGGCTCAGGGAGAGTGACCTAGTAGCGATCAGTGAAGAGGCGGGGCCAGGAGCTCAGACTCGACCCCCGCAACCTCAACTAGGTGAGTACAACTAGGTGAGTACACACACACACACACACACACACACACACACACATACACACACACAGAGAGGGAGCAGAGGCGCTATGTGTACCCCTAACAACAATATTCAATACATCTATCGAAACAGGGAGATTGCCTGAGGCATGGAAGACAGCAAATGTAGTCCCAATCTTTAAAAAAGGAGACAGACATGAAGCATTAAACTACAGACCAGTGTCACTGACATGTATAGTATGCAAAATCATGGAGAAGATTATCAGGAGAAGAGTGGTGGAACACCTAGAAAGGAATGATCTCATCAACAGCAGCCAGCATGGTTTCAGGGACGGGAAATCCTGTGTCACAAACCTACTGGAGTTCTATGACATGGTGACAGCAGTAAGACAAGAGAGAGAGGGGTGGGTGGATTGCATTTTCTTGGACTGCAAGAAGGCGTTTGACACAGTTCCACACAAGAGATTGGTGCAAAAACTGGAGGACCAAGCAGGGATAACAGGGAAGGCACTACAATGGATCAGGGAATACTTGTCAGGAAGACAGCA
>NC_091357.1:18211122-18218622 GCF_038502225.1 Cherax quadricarinatus
GAACCAGGGCAACTACCGTGTTTGCGGAGGAAACCATTAGAGTTGAGACAACGAAGCTGTAAGCATGACCGACACTTGCCTCTCCTAGTATTGCCAACCGTGCCATTTCCCTGGCTGCTTGCTTCCTCCTGGTTGGTATCCATCTGCTAGACTAGACAATAGGAGTGGAATATGACATGCTGGGTGGGTATGGTGCGTGGAAGGTAGTGAACTTGACCGTGGTGGCCTGGTGGAGTTTGAGGGGCTGGGTGGGGAAGGGGAAAACTTCCCCTGGGAATTAGGTGGGGGAGGCGCAGGTTGAGTGGGGTTATCCCGGGAAGTACAATACACATGGACTTGCGCACTATATATTGTTCACACTGTCTTACAATACACATAACTTTATTTGTTTCCCATGTACACTATGAACAATGTGAGTATGGGCACTGCTGAACCAATGTGTTCACTCACCATCTAGTTACACATCCCACCTCTTCCACCCACCCCCGTGACGTGGGGGTGGATGCACTGACTGGTCACTCCCTCGTTAACATTAATTTCACATTGTTTTTCCATAACATAAGCCTTTAAAAAGTCCATGCATCGACACAATCATATATATATATATAAAAATATATATATATATATATAATATATATATATATATATATAATATATATATATATATATAATATATATATATATATATATATATATATATATAAGGATAAATAAGTATACACGATATGATGTAGGGCGAAATGACAGTAGTTTGTTGGATTATGTATTGGTAGATAAAAGACTGTTGAGTAGACTTCAGGATGTACATGTTTATAGAGGGGCCACAGATATATCAGATCACTTTCTAGTTGTAGCTACACTGAGAGTAAAAGGTAGATGGGATACAAGGAGAATAGAAGCATCAGGGAAGAGAGAGGTGAAGGTTTATAAACTAAAAGAGGAGGCAGTTAGGGTAAGATATAAACAGCTATTGGAGGATAGATGGGCTAATGAGAGCATAGGCAATGGGGTCGAAGAGGTATGGGGTAGGTTTAAAAATGTAGTGTTAGAGTGTTCAGCAGAAGTTTGTGGTTACAGGAAAGTGGGTGCAGGAGGGAAGAGGAGTGATTGGTGGAATGATGATGTAAAGAGAGTAGTAAGGGAGAAAAAGTTAGCATATGAGAAGTTTTTACAAAGTAGAAGTGATGCAAGGAGGGAAGAGTATATGGAGAAAAAGAGAGAGGTTAAGAGAGTGGTGAAGCAATGTAAAAAGAGAGCAAATGAGAGAGTGGGTGAGATGTTATCAACAAATTTTGTTGAAAATAAGAAAAAGTTTTGGAGTGAGATTAACAAGTTAAGAAAGCCTAGAGAACAAATGGATTTGTCAGTTAAAAATAGGAGAGGAGAGTTATTAAATGGAGAGTTAGAGGTATTGGGAAGATGGAGGGAATATTTTGAGGAATTGTTAAATGTTGATGAGGATAGGGAAGCTGTGATTTCGTGTATAGGGCAAGGAGGAATAACATCTTGTAGGAGTGAGGAAGAGCCAGTTGTGAGTGTGGGGGAAGTTCGTGAGGCAGTAGGTAAAATGAAAGGGGGTAAGGCAGCCGGGATTGATGGGATAAAGATAGAAATGTTAAAAGCAGGTGGGGATATAGTTTTGGAGTGGTTGGTGCAATTATTTAATAAATGTATGGAAGAGGGTAAGGTACCTAGGGATTGGCAGAGAGCATGCAAAGTTCCTTTGTATAAAGGCAAAGGGGATAAAAGAGAGTGCAAAAATTATAGGGGGATAAGTCTGTTGAGTGTACCTGGTAAAGTGTATGGTAGAGTTATAATTGAAAGAATTAAGAGTAAGACGGAGAATAGGATAGCAGATGAACAAGGAGGCTTTAGGAAAGGTAGGGGGTGTGTGGACCAGGTGTTTACAGTGAAACATATAAGTGAACAGTATTTAGATAAGGCTAGAGAGGTTTTTGTGGCATTTATGGATTTGGAAAAGGCGTATGACAGGGTGGATAGGGGGGCAATGTGGCAGATGTTGCAAGTGTATGGTGTAGGAGGTAGGTTACTGAAAGCAGTGAAGAGTTTTTACGAGGATAGTGAGGCTCAAGTTAGAGTATGTAGGAAAGAGGGAAATTTTTTCCCAGTAAAAGTAGGCCTTAGACAAGGATGTGTGATGTCACCGTGGTTGTTTAATATATTTATAGATGGGGTTGTAAGATAAGTAAATGCGAGGGTCTTGGCAAGAGGCGTGGAGTTAAAAGATAAAGAATCACACACAAAGTGGGAGTTGTCACAGCTGCTCTTTGCTGATGACACTGTGCTCTTGGGAGATTCTGAAGAGAAGCTGCAGAGATTGGTGGATGAATTTGGTAGGGTGTGCAAAAGAAGAAAATTAAAGGTGAATACAGGAAAGAGTAAGGTTATGAGGATAACAAAAAGATTAGGTGATGAAAGATTGAATATCAGATTGGAGGGAGAGAGTATGGAGGAGGTGAACGTATTCAGATATTTGGGAGTGGACGTGTCAGCGGATGGGTCTATGAAAGATGAGGTGAATCATAGAATTGATGAGGGAAAAAGAGTGAGTGGTGCACTTAGGAGTCTGTGGAGACAAAGAACTTTGTCCTTGGAGGCAAAGAGGGGAATGTATGAGAGTATAGTTTTACCAACGCTCTTATATGGGTGTGAAGCGTGGGTGATGAATGTTGCAGCGAGGAGAAGGCTGGAGGCAGTGGAGATGTCATGTCTGAGAGCAATGTGTGGTGTGAATATAATGCAGAGAATTCGTAGTTTGGAAGTTAGGAGGAGGTGCGGGATTACCAAAACTGTTGTCCAGAGGGCTGAGGAAGGGTTGTTGAGGTGGTTCGGACATGTAGAGAGAATGGAGCGAAACAGAATGACTTCAAGAGTGTATCAATCTGTAGTGGAAGGAAGGCGGGGTAGGGGTCGGCCTAGGAAGGGTTGGAGGGAGGGGGTAAAGGAGGTTTTGTGTGCGAGGGGCTTGGACTTCCAGCAGGCATGCATGAGCGTGTTTGATAGGAGTGAATGGAGACAAATGGTTTTTAATACTTGACGTGCTGTTGGAGTGTGAGCAAAGTAACATTTATGAAGGGATTCAGGGAAACCGGCAGGCCGGACTTGAGTCCTGGAGATGGGAAGTACAGTGCCTGCACTCTGAAGGAGGGGTGTTAATGTTGCAGTTTAAAAACTGTAGTGTAAAGCACCCTTCTGGCAAGACAGTGATGGAGTGAATGATGGTGAAAGTTTTTCTTTTTCGGGCCACCCTGCCTTGGTGGGAATCGGCCAGTGTGATAATAAAAAAAAAATAAAATAATATATATATATCAAAGTGTAATATAGTCTTTATCAAGGTTTTACAAAGAATAGGATCTAAGCTTTTAGCTTCCAGCTTTGCTCTGTTGCGGTCTCCAGATTTTCTCTATTACTGGACCTTCTCCCAGTGCTCAAGTTGCACTCTGCCTTGCAAGCAGTTGCAGGTTGCACTCTGCCTTGCAAGCAGTTGCAGGTTGCACTCTGCCTTGCAAGCAGTTGCAGGTTGCACTCTGCCTTGCAAGCAGTTGCAGGTTGCACTCTGCCTTGCAAGCAGTTGCAGGTTGCACTCTGCCTTGCAAGCAGTTGCAGGTTGCACTCTGCCTTGCAAGCAGTTGTAGGTTGCACTCTGCCTTGCAAGCAGTTGCAGGTTGCACTCTGCCTTGCAAGCAGTTGCAGGCTGCACTCTGCCTTGCAAGCAGTTGCAGGTTGCACTCTGCCTTGCAAGCAGTTGCAGGTTGCACTCTGCCTTGCAAGCAGTTGTAGGTTGCACTCTGCCTTGCAAGCAGTTGCAGGTTGCACTCTGCCTTGCAAGCAGTTGCAGGTTGCACTCTGCTTTGCAAGCAGTTGCAGGTTGCACTCTGCTTTGCAAGCAGTTGCAGGTTGCACTCTGCTTTGCAAGCAGTTGCAGGTTGCACTCTGCCTTGCAAGCAGTTGTAGGTTGCACTCTGCCTTGCAAGCAGTTGTAGGTTGCACTCTGCTTTGCAAGCAGTTGCAGGTTGCACTCTGCCTTGCAAGCAGTTGTAGGTTGCACTCTGCCTTGCAAGCAGTTGTAGGTTGCACTCTGCTTTGCAAGCAGTTGCAGGTTGCACTCTGCTTTGCAAGCAGTTGCAGGTTGCACTCTGCCTTGCAAGCAGTTGTAGGTTGCACTCTGCCTTGCAAGCAGTTGCAGGTTGCACTCTGCTTTGCAAGCAGTTGCAGGTTGCACTCTGCTTTGCAAGCAGTTGTAGGTTGCACTCTGCTTTGCAAGCAGTTGCAGGTTGCACTCTGCTTTGCAAGCAGTTGCAGGTTGCACTCTGCCTTGCAAGCAGCTGCAGGTTGCACTCTGCCTTGCAAGCAGCTGCAGGTTGCACTCTGCCTTGCAAGCAGCTGCAGGCTGCACTCTGCCTTGCAAGCAGCTGCAGGCTGCACTCTGCCTTGCAAGCAGCTGCAGGCTGCACTCTACCTTGCAAGCAGCTGCAGGCTGCACTCTGCCTTGCAAGCAGCTGTAGGTTGCACTCTACCTTGCAAGCAGCTGCAGGCTGCACTCTGCCTTGCAAGCAGCTGTAGGTTGCACTCTACCTTGCAAGCAGCTGCAGGTTGCACTCTGCCTTGCAAGCAGCTGTAGGTTGCACTCTGCCTTGCAAGCAGCTGCAGGTTGCACTCTGCCTTGCAAGCAGCTGCAGGTTGCACTCTGCCTTGCAAGCAGCTGCAGGCTGCACTCTGCCTTGCAAGCAGTTACAGGTTGCACTCTGCCTTGCAAGCAGCTGCAGGTTGCACTCTGCCTTGCAAGCAGCTGCAGGCTGCACTCTGCCTTGCAAGCAGTTGCAGGCTGCACTCTGCCTTGCAAGCAGTTGCAGGCTGCACTCTGCCTTGCAAGCAGCTGCAGGCTGCACTCTGCCTTGCAAGCAGCTGCAGGCTGCACTCTGCCTTGCAAGCAGTTACAGGTTGCACTCTGCCTTGCAAGCAGCTGCAGGTTGCACTCTGCCTTGCAAGCAGCTGCAGGCTGCACTCTGCCTTGCAAGCAGCTGCAGGCTGCACTCTGCCTTGCAAGCAGTTGCAGGCTGCACTCTGCCTTGCAAGCAGTTGCAGGCTGCACTCTGCCTTGCAAGCAGCTGCAGGCTGCACTCTGCCTTGCAAGCAGCTGCAGGCTGCACTCTGCCTTGCAAGCAGTTGCAGGCTGCACTCTGCCTTGCAAGCAGTTGCAGGCTGCACTCTGCCTTGCAAGCAGCTGCAGGTTGCACTCTGCCTTGCAAGCAGTTACAGGTTGCACTCTGCCTTGCAAGCAGCTGCAGGTTGCACTCTGCCTTGCAAGCAGTTGCAGGCTGCACTCTGCCTTGCAAGCAGCTGCAGGCTGCACTCTGCCTTGCAAGCAGTTGCAGGCTGCACTCTGCCTTGCAAGCAGTTGCAGGCTGCACTCTGCCTTGCAAGCAGTTGCAGGCTGCACTCTGCCTTGCAAGCAGTTACAGGTTGCACTCTGCCTTGCAAGCAGCTGCAGGTTGCACTCTGCCTTGCAAGCAGCTGCAGGTTGCACTCTGCCTTGCAAGCAGCTGCAGGTTGCACTCTGCCTTGCAAGCAGTTGCAGGCTGCACTCTGCCTTGCAAGCAGCTGCAGGCTGCACTCTGCCTTGCAAGCAGCTGCAGGCTGCACTCTGCCTTGCAAGCAGCTGCAGGCTGCACTCTGCCTTGCAAGCAGCTGCAGGCTGCACTCTGCCTTGCAAGCAGCTGCAGGCTGCACTCTGCCTTGCAAGCAGCTGCAGGCTGCACTCTGCCTTGCAAGCAGCTGCAGGCTGCACTCTGCCTTGCAAGCAGCTGCAGGCTGCACTCTGCCTTGCAAGCAGCTGCAGGCTGCACTCTGCCTTGCAAGCAGCTGCAGGCTGCACTCTGCCTTGCAAGCAGCTGCAGGCTGCACTCTGCCTTGCAAGCAGCTGCAGGCTGCACTCTGCCTTGCAAGCAGCTGCAGGCTGCACTCTGCCTTGCAAGCAGCTGCAGGCTGCACTCTGCCTTGCAAGCAGCTGCAGGCTGCACTCTGCCTTGCAAGCAGTTACAGGTTGCACTCTGCCTTGCAAGCAGCTGCAGGTTGCACTCTGCCTTGCAAGCAGCTGCAGGCTGCACTCTGCCTTGCAAGCAGTTGCAGGCTGCACTCTGCCTTGCAAGCAGTTGCAGGCTGCACTCTGCCTTGCAAGCAGCTGCAGGCTGCACTCTGCCTTGCAAGCAGCTGCAGGCTGCACTCTGCCTTGCAAGCAGTTACAGGTTGCACTCTGCCTTGCAAGCAGCTGCAGGTTGCACTCTGCCTTGCAAGCAGTTACAGGTTGCACTCTGCCTTGCAAGCAGCTGCAGGCTGCACTCTGCCTTGCAAGCAGTTACAGGTTGCACTCTGCCTTGCAAGCAGCTGCAGGTTGCACTCTGCCTTGCAAGCAGCTGCAGGCTGCACTCTGCCTTGCAAGCAGTTGCAGGCTGCACTCTGCCTTGCAAGCAGTTGCAGGCTGCACTCTGCCTTGCAAGCAGCTGCAGGTTGCACTCTGCCTTGCAAGCAGCTGCAGGCTGCACTCTGCCTTGCAAGCAGCTGCAGGCTGCACTCTGCCTTGCAAGCAGCTGCAGGCTGCACTCTGCCTTGCAAGCAGCTGCAGGCTGCACTCTGCCTTGCAAGCAGCTGCAGGCTGCACTCTGCCTTGCAAGCAGCTGCAGGCTGCACTCTGCCTTGCAAGCAGCTGCAGGTTAAATACCTCACAGGATGCCTAATCACCGAGAATGAAAAAACAATTACACGTACATGTGTCTGCTGTAATTAAATCCTCGTTCCCGGCACGCCCCCCGCCCCCCGCCCCCCGCCCCCCGCCCCCCGCCCCCCGCCACCCGCCCCCCGCCCCCCGATCCCTGCCCCCTCTCATTTACATAATTTTACACCACCTTCACTCAACTGGGAGTGAAAACTCAGCAGAGTTTAAATCAACACTTAAATCATTTCCTGTTTTCATAACGTTACGACTCACTGAATTATGTGATCCGTAAATTGATTTTCTTTAGTATTTTATATATATATATATATATATATATATATATATATATATATATATATATATATATATATATATATATATATATATATATATAGTGTGTGTGTACTCACCTAATTGTACTCAACTAATTGTGGCTGAAGGGGTCGAGTCAGAGCTCCTGGCCGAGCCTCTTCACTGGTCTCCACTAGGTCCACTCTCTCCCTGCTCCATGAGCTTTATCATACCTCTTCTTAAAACTATGTATGCATCCTGCCTCCACTTCCTCAATTTGTGTGTGTGTGTGTCCCTTCCACATCATGCCTTTCCCTTCTTAGTCTCACCTCTTAGTCTCTCGACAGCTTCAGGACTAGTCACGTTGCAAATCTTAACACTGCTCTTGTTCCGTGGGATTCCTCACCTTCCTGCACGAGCGGTGCTTCTGTCTCATGCTCAACCGGACGGAGTATCGAACCTACACCTTCTTTGAA
>NC_091357.1:18221122-18243622 GCF_038502225.1 Cherax quadricarinatus
GTGGAATGTAACAGTCAGTCTGGAGGGACTCTGGTGTCTGCGGTGTGGAATGTAACAGTCACTCTGGAGGGACTCTGGTGTCTGTGGTGTGGAATGTAACAGTAAGTCTGGATGGACTCTGGTGTCTGTGGCGTGGAATGTATCAGTCTGGAGGGACTCTGGTGTCTGTGGTGTGGAATGTAACAGTAAGTCTGGATGGACTCGGGTGTCTGTGGTGTGGAATGTAACAGTAAGTCTGGAGGGACTCTGATGTCTGTGGTGTGGAATGTAACAGTAAGTCTGGATGGACTCTGGTGTCTGTGGCGTGGAATGTATCAGTCTGGAGGGACTCTGGTGTCTGTGGTGTGGAATGTAACAGTCAGTCTGGAGGGACTCTGGTGTCTGTGGTGTGGAATGTAACAGTCAGTCTGGAGGGACTCTGGTGTCTGTGGTGTGGAATGTAACAGTAAGTCTGGAAGGACTCTGGTGTCTGTGATATTCTCTCTACACTTGTTCTGTTCCACTCAACTGGAACATTTCTTTCCAGCCAGAATTGCTTCTTCAGGCCTGAAACTCCTTGCTGTAGTTCTGGAACATCCACGCTGACTGGATTTTTATCTGGAACTGGAATATTACGACCTTCTAGCCGGCTAGCAACGTTTCAGCCAGCTGCGACTGCAACTTTTCCCAGACAGTATCTTCAGAAGTCTTGGGAAAAAATCCGGAATTTTCACAATCCTGGAAGAATTCTTCTAAGACTTAATAACGCCAACAGCATTGTTGTAGCTCGGCTTTTAGGCAGAAATAAAGATTCTCATGAATATATACATAAGTAGATTACAAAACGTGAACAAGATTATAACAACGAGAGAGAACAGAGCACGCAGAGGATAATTGTTTATGCTCTCTTGGGCTAGAATTGGGTAGTAAGATTGGTTTTCCAGGACTAGATTTCCAGCAGAGAGAGACTGGTGTTGCAGGACTGCAATTCCGGTAGTGTTAGTGTTATAATGTTGGTGTTCCAGCAGTGTAAGACTGGTGTTCCAGGAGTGGTGTTCCAGCAGTGTTAGTGCTATAATGTTGGTGTTCCAGGAGTGTAAGACTGGTGCTCCAGCAGTTTAAGACTGGTGTTCCAGGAGTGTAAGACTGGTGTTCCAGCAGTTTAAGACTGGTGTTCCAGGAGTGTAAGACTGGTGTTCCAGCAGTGTAAGACTGGTGTTCCAGCAGTATATGACTGGTGTTCCAGCAGTGTTAGTGTTATAATACTGGTGTTCCAGGAGTGTTAGTGCTATAATGTTGGTGTTCCAGGAGTGTAAGACTGGTGTTCCAGCAGTTTAAGACTGGTGTTCCAGGAGTGTAAGACTGGTGTTCCAGCAGTTTAAGACTGGTGTTCCAGGAGTGTAAGACTGGTGTTCCAGCAGTTTAAGACTGGTGTTCCAGGAGTGTAAGACTGGTGTTCCAGCAGTTTAAGACTGGTGTTCCAGGAGTGTAAGACTGGTGTTCCAGCAGTTTAAGACTGGTGTTCCAGGAGAGTAAGACTGGTGTTCCAGCAGTTTAAGACTGGTGTTCCAGGAGAGTAAGACTGGTGTTCCAGCAGTTTAAGACTGGTGTTCCAGGAGTGTAAGACTGGTGTTCCAGCAGTTTAAGACTGGTGTTCTAGCAGTATAATACTGGCGTTCCAGCAGTGTTAGTGTTATAATACTAGTGTTCCAGCAGTGTATCACTGGTGTTCCAGGACTAGTGCTCCAGGAGGCCTTATCTTTCCTTGAGTTGCTACAATTGCTTTAACGTGTCTATGTGAATCTTCACCCTCCACCCTCGCCCTCCACCCTCACCCTCCACCCTCGCCCTCCACCCTCACCCTCCACCCTCACCCTCCACCCTCACCCTCCACCCGCACCCTCCACGCTCGCCCTCCACCCTCACCCTCCACCCTCATCCTCCACCTTCACCCTCCACCCTCACCCTCCACCCTCACGCTCCACCCTCACCCTCCACCCTCACCCTCCACGCTCGCCCTCCGCCCTCACCCTCCACCCTCACCCTCCACCCTCACCCTCCACCCTCGCCCTCCACCCTCACCCTCCACCCTCACCCTCCACCCTAACCCTCCACCTTCACCCTCCACCCTCACCCTCCACCCTCACCCTCCACCCTCACCCTCCACCCTTACCCTCCACCCACACCCTCCACCCTCACCCTCCACTCTCATCCTCCAATCTTCACCCACACCCTCCACCCTCACCCTGCATCCTCACTCTCCACCCTCATCCTCCACCCACACCCTCCACCACACACCCTCCACTCTCACCCTCCACCCTCACCCTCCACCCTCATCCTCCACCTTCACCCTCCACCCTCACCCTCCACCCTCACGCTCCACCCTCACCGTCCACCCTCACCCTCCACCCTCACCCTCCACCCTCACCCTCCACCCTCACTCTCCATCCTCATCCTCCACCTTCACCCTGCTGGACCAAGCATATCGTGGAGTTAGGGAAAGTGTCTTACTGACAGGGTTGTTGGAGGCACCATGTTGATGCTGGAGATGATGTTGTTGGAGACACCATGTTGATGCTGGAGATGATGTTGTTGGAGACACCATGTTGATGCTGGAGATGATGTTGTTGGAGACACCATGTTGATGCTGGAGATGATGTTGTTGGAGACACCATGTTGATGCTGGAGATGATGTTGTTGGAGACACCATGTTGATGCTGGAGATGATGTTGTTAGAGACACCATGTTGATGCTGGAGATGATGTTGTTGGAGACACCATGTTGATGCTGGAGATGTTGTTGTTGGAGACACCGTGTTGATGCTGGAGATGTTATTGTTGGAGACACCATGTTGATGCTGGAGATGTTGTTGTTGGAGACACCATGTTGATGCTAGAGATGTTGTTGTTGGAGGCACCATGTTGATGCTAGAGATGTTGTTGTTGGAGACACCATGTTGATGCTGGAGATGTTGTTGTTGGAGACACCATGTTGATGCTGGAGATGATGTTGTTGGAGACACCGTGTTGATGCTGGAGATGTTGTTGTTGGAGGCACCATGTTGATGCTAGAGATGTTGTTGTTGGAGACACCATGTTGATGCTGGAGATGTTGTTGTTGGAGACACCATGTTGATGCTGGAGATGATGTTGTTGGAGACACCGTGTTGATGCTGGAGATGTTGTTATTGGAGACACCATGTTGATGCTAGAGATGTTGTTGTTGGAGACACCATGTTGATGCTGGAGATGTTGTTGTTGGAGACACCATGTTGATGCTGGAGATGTTGTTGTTGGAGGCACCATGTTGATGCTGGAGATGTTGTTGTTGGAGACACCATGTAGATGCTGGAGATGTTGTTGGAGACACCATGTTGATGCTGGAGATGATGTTGTTGGAGACACCGTGTTGATGCTGGAGATGTTGTTGTTGGAGGCACCATGTTGATGCTGGAGATGTTGTTGTTGGAGGCACCATGTTGATGCTGGAGATGTTGTTGTTGGAGACACCATGTTGATGCTGGAGATGTTGTTGGAGACACCATGTTGATGCTGGAGATGTTGTTGGAGACACCATGTTGATGCTGGAGATGTTGTTGTTGGAGACACCATGTTGATGCTGGAGATGTTGTTGTTGGAGACACCATGTTGATGCTGGAGATGATGTTGTTGGAGACACCATGTTGATGCTGGAGATGTTGTTGTTGGAGACACCATGTTGATGCTGGAGATGTTGTTGTTGGAGGCACCATGTTGATGCTGGAGATGTTGTTGGAGACACCATGTTGATGCTGGAGATGTTGTTGTTGGAGACACCGTGTTGATGCTGGAGATGTTGTTGTTGGAGACACCATGTTGATGCTGGAGATGTTGTTGTTGGAGACACCATGTTGATGCTGGAGATGTTGTTGTTGGAGACACCATGTTGATGCTGGAGATGTTGTTGTTGGAGACACCATGTTGATGTTGGAGATGTTGTTGTTGGAGACACCATGTTGATGCTGGAGATGTTGTTGTTGGAGACACCATGTTGATGCTGGAGATGTTGTTGTTGGAGACACCATGTTGATGCTGGAGATGTTGTTGGAGACACCATGTTGATGCTGGAGATGTTGTTGTAGGAGACACGATGTTGATGCTGGAGATGTTGTTGTTGGAGACACCATGTTGATGCTGGAGATGTTGTTGGAGACACCATATTGATGCTGGAGATGTTGTTGTTGGAGACACCATATTGATGCTGGAGATGTTGTTGTTGGAGACACGATGTTGATGCTGGAGATGATGTTGTTGGAGACACCATGTTGATGCTGGAGATGTTGTTGTTGGAGGCACCATGTTGATGCTGGAGATGTTGTTGTTGGAGACACCATATTGATGCTGGAGATGTTGTTGTTGGAGACACCATATTGATGCTAGAGATGTTGTTGGAGACACCGTGTTGATGCTGGAGATGTTGTTGTTGGAGACACCATGTTGATGCTGGAGATGTTGTTGTTGGAGACACCATATTGATGCTGGAGATGTTGTTGTTGGAGGCACCATGTTGATGCTGGAGATGTTGTTGTTGGAGACACCGTGTTGATGCTGGAGATGTTGTTGTTGGAGACACCATATTGATGCTGGAGATGTTGTTGTTGGAGACACCATATTGATGCTAGAGATGTTGTTGGAGACACCGTGTTGATGCTGGAGATGTTGTTGTTGGAGACACCATGTTGATGCTGGAGATGTTGTTGTTGGAGACACCGTGTTGATGCTGGAGATGTTGTTGTTGGAGACACCGTGTTGATGCTGGAGATGTTGTTGTTGGAGACACCATGTTGATGCTGGAGATGTTGTTGTTGGAGGCACCATGTTGATGCTGGAGATGTTGTTGTTGGAGACACCGTGTTGATGCTGGAGATGTTGTTGTTGGAGACACCATGTTGATGCTGGAGATGATGTTGTTGGAGACACCGTGTTGATGCTGGAGATGTTGTTGTTGGAGGCACCATGTTGATGCTGGAGATGTTGTTGTTGGAGGCACCATGTTGATGCTGGAGATGTTGTTGTTGGAGACACCATGTTGATGCTGGAGATGATGTTGTTGGAGACACCGTGTTGATGCTGGAGATGTTGTTGTTGGAGACACCGTGTTGATGCTGGAGATGTTGTTGTTGGAGACACCATATTGATGCTGGAGATGTTGTTGTTGGAGACACCATGTTGATGCTGGAGATGTTGTTGTTGGAGACACCATGTTGATGCTGGAGATGTTGTTGTTGGAGACACCATGTTGATGCTGGAGATGTTGTTGTTGGAGACACCATGTTGATGCTGGAGATGTTGTTGGAGACACCATGTTGATGCTGGAGATGTTGTTGTTGGAGACACCATATTGATGCTGGAGATGTTGTTGTTGGAGACACCATGTTGATGCTGGAGATGTTGTTGTTGGAGACACCATGTTGATGCTGGAGATGTTGTTGTTGGAGACACCATGTTGATGCTGGAGATGTTGTTGTTGGAGACACCATGTTGATGCTGGAGATGTTGTTGGAGACACCATGTTGATGCTGGAGATGATGTTGTTGGAGACACCGTGTTGATGCTGGAGATGATGTTGTTGGAGACACCATGTTGATGCTGGAGATGTTGTTGTTGGAGGCACCATGTTGATGCTGGAGATGTTGTTGTTGGAGACACCATGTTGATGCTGAAGATGATGTTGTTGGAGACACCATGTTGATGCTGGAGATGTTGTTGTTGGAGACACCATGTTGATGCTGGAGATGTTGTTGTTGGAGACACCATGTTGATGCTGGAGATGATGTTGTTGGAGACACCGTGTTGATGCTGGAGATGTTGTTGTTGGAGACACCATGTTGATGCTGGAGATGTTGTTGTTGGAGACACCATGTTGATGCTGGAGATGTTGTTGTTGGAGACACCATGTTGATGCTGGAGATGTTGTTGTTGGAGACACCATGTTGATGCTGGAGATGTTGTTGTTGGAGACACCATGTTGATGCTGGAGATGTTGTTGTTGGAGACACCATGTTGATGCTGGAGATGTTGTTGTTGGAGACACCATGTTGATGCTGGAGATGATGTTGTTGGAGACACCGTGTTGATGCTGGAGATGTTGTTGTTGGAGACACCATGTTGATGCTGGAGATGTTGTTGTTGGAGACACCATGTTGATGCTGGAGTTGTTGTTGTTGGAGACACCATGTTGATGCTGGAGATGTTGTTGTTGGAGACACCATGTTGATGCTGGAGATGTTGTTGTTGGAGACACCATGTTGATGCTGGAGATGTTGTTGGAGACACGATGTTGATGCTGGAGATGTTGTTGTTGGAGACACCATGTTGATGCTGGAGATGTTGTTGTTGGAGACACCATGTTGATGCTGGAGATGTTGTTGTTGGAGACACCATGTTGATGCTGGAGATGATGTTGTTGGAGACACCATGTTGATGCTGGAGATGTTGTTGTTGGAGGCACCATGTTGATGCTGGAGATGTTGTTGTTGGAGACACCATGTTGATGCTGGAGATGATGTTGTTGGAGACACCATGTTGATGCTGGAGATGTTGTTGTTGGAGACACCATGTTGATGCTGGAGATGTTGTTGTTGGAGACACCATGTTGATGCTGGAGATGATGTTGTTGGAGACACCGTGTTGATGCTGGAGATGTTGTTGTTGGAGACACCATGTTGATGCTGGAGATGTTGTTGTTGGAGACACCATGTTGATGCTGGAGATGTTGTTGTTGGAGACACCATGTTGATGCTGGAGATGTTGTTGTTGGAGACACCATGTTGATGCTGGAGATGTTGTTGTTGGAGACACCATGTTGATGCTGGAGATGTTGTTGTTGGAGACACCATATTGATGCTGGAGATGTTGTTGTTGGAGACACCATGTTGATGCTGGAGATGATGTTGTTGGAGACACCGTGTTGATGCTGGAGATGTTGTTGTTGGAGAGACCATGTTGATGCTGGAGATGTTGTTGTTGGAGACACCATGTTGATGCTGGAGATGTTGTTGTTGGAGACACCATCTTGATGCTGGAGATGTTGTTGTTGGAGACACCATGTTGATGCTGGAGATGTTGTTGTTGGAGACACCATGTTGATGCTGGAGATATTGTTGGAGACACGATGTTGATGCTGGAGATGTTGTTGTTGGAGACACCATGTTGATGCTGGAGATGTTGTTGTTGGAGACACCATGTTGATGCTGGAGATGTTGTTGTTGGAGACACCATGTTGATGCTGGAGATGATGTTGTTGGAGACACCATGTTGATGCTGGAGATGTTGTTGTTGGAGACACCATGTTGATGCTGGAGATGATGTTGTTGGAGACACCATGTTGATGCTGGAGATGTTGTTGTTGGAGACACCATGTTGATGCTGGAGATGTTGTTGTTGGAGACACCATGTTGATGCTGGAGATGTTGTTGTTGGAGACACCATGTTGATGCTGGAGATGTTGTTGTTGGAGACACCATGTTGATGCTGGAGATGTTGTTGTTGGAGACACCATGTTGATGCTGGAGATGTTGTTGTTGGAGACACCGTGTTGATGCTGGAGATGATGTTGTTGGAGACACCATGTTGATGCTGGAGATGATGTTGTTGGAGACACCGTGTTGATGCTGGAGATGATGTTGTTGGAGACACATGTTGATGCTGGAGATGATGTTGTTGGAGACACCGTGTTGATGCTGGAGATGATGTTGTTGGAGACACCATGTTGATGCTGGAGATGATGTTGTTGGAGACACCGTGTTGATGCTGGAGATGATGTTGTTGGAGACACCATGTTGATGCTGGAGATGATGTTGTTGGAGACACCGTGTTGATGCTGGAGATGATGTTGTTGGAGACACCATGTTGATGCTGGAGATGATGTTGTTGGAGACACCGTGTTGATGCTGGAGATGATGTTGTTGGAGACACCATGTTGATGCTGGAGATGATGTTGTTGGAGACACCGTGTTGATGCTGGAGATGATGTTGTTGGAGACACCATGTTGATGCTGGAGATGATGTTGTTGGAGACACCATGTTGATGCTGGAGATGTTGTTGTTGGAGACACCATGTTGATGCTGGAGATGATGTTGTTGGAGACACCATGTTGATGCTGGAGATGATGTTGTTGGAGACACCGTGTTGATGCTGGAGATGATGTTGTTGGAGACACCATGTTGATGCTGGAGATGTTGTTGTTGGAGACACCATGTTGATGCTGGAGATGTTGTTGTTGGAGACACCATGTTGATGCTGGAGATGTTGTTGTTGGAGACACCATGTTGATGCTGGAGATGATGTTGTTGGAGACACCATGTTGATGCTGGAGATGTTGTTGTTGGAGACACCATGTTGATGCTGGAGATGATGTTGTTGGAGACACCATGTTGATGCTGGAGATGTTGTTGTTGGAGACACCATGTTGATGCTGGAGATGTTGTTGTTGGAGACACCATGTTGATGCTGGAGATGTTGTTGTTGGAGACACCATGTTGATGCTAGAGATGTTGTTGTTGGAGAAACCATGCTGATGCTGTTGGTGCTGCTGTTACTGATACTGTTGCTGCTGTTGTTGCTACTGTTACTGTGTTACTGCATCTATTGCTGCTGTTGATACTGTTGCTCCCGTTGATACTGTTGCTGCTGTTGGTGCTGCTGTTACTGTTTTTGTTGCTGTTGTTGCTCTTGGTGTTGCTGTTGTTCTTCCTGTTGCTGTTGCCGTTGCTACTGTTGTTGAGAATGTACATCCCAAGTCTAAGTTTGCTGCTGAGGTCTAGCTCCTGGGCTCGGCCTATTAGCGTACTGAGCCTTTCTCTAGTTCATTCTCTAATAGTTACTGATGAAGGTGAAAAAACTTTGATCCAAGGAATTGGAGCTTCCCCTCCTCCTCTTTCTCCTAACACACACACACACACACACACACACACACACACACACACACACACACACACACACACACACACACACACACACACACACACACACACACACACAGGAGCTCTGACTCGACCCCCGCAACCTCAACTAG
The DNA here is from genome assembly GCF_038502225.1 of Cherax quadricarinatus. Taxonomy (NCBI): domain Eukaryota; kingdom Metazoa; phylum Arthropoda; class Malacostraca; order Decapoda; family Parastacidae; genus Cherax; species Cherax quadricarinatus. The sequence goes on from NC_091357.1 coordinate 18,230,157, forward strand.
GTGAGTACACACACAGTAACGACTAGCGAAGTGGCGGGGCCAGGAGCTATGACTCGACCCCTGCACTCACAAATGGCCGTGTTCAAACACACATACGACTCGGAAGATCAGAATAAGTTTGCCAGTTAATCAATTTCATTAAGGTCCTTGACTACATTACGAGGGATATCTCTTTGTTTAGTAACTGTAAGGAAGGGAGGAAGGGAGAGGGAAGGGAGGAAGGGGGAGGGAAGGGAGGACGGCGGAGGGCAGGGAGGAAGGGGGAGGGAAGGGAGGAAGGGGGAGGGAAGGAGAAGGGGGAGGGAGGGAAGGAAGGAGGAAGGGGAGGAAGGAGAGGGGAAGGGAGGAAGGGGGAGGGAGGGAAGGGAAGGGAAGGGGGAAGGGGAGGGAAGGGGGAGGGGAAGGGAGGAAGGGGAGGGAAGGGAGGAAGGAAGGGAGGGAAGGGAAGGGAAGGGGGAAGGGAAGGGAAGGAAGGAAGGGGAAGGGAGGAAGGAAGGGGGAGAAGGAGGAAGGAGGGAAGGGCTGGAAGGGGGAGGGAAGGGAGGAAGGGGGAGGGAAGGAGGAAGGAGGGAAGGGAGGAAGGGAGAGGAAGGGAGGAAGGAGGAAGAAGGAGGGGGAAGGGAAGGGAAGGAAGGAAGGGAGGGAGGAAGGGGGAGGGAAGGGAGGAAGGGGGAGGGAAGGAGGAAGGGGGGAGGGAAGGGAGGAAGGGGAGGGAAGGAGGAAGAGGGAGGGAAGGAGGAAGGGGAGGGAAGGGAGGAAGGGGAGGGAAGGAGGAAGGGGGTAGGAAGGAGGAAGGAGGAGGAAGGGAAGGAAGGGGAAGGGAAGGAAGGAAGGGAAGGGAAGGGAAGGAGAGGGAAGGAGGAAGGAGGGGGAAGGAGGAAGGGGATGAAGGGGAGGGAAGGAGGGAAGGGAGGAAGGGGAGGGAAGGGAGGAAGGGAGGAAGGGGAGGAAGGGAAAGGCAGGAAGGGTGGAAGGGAGGGAAGGGAAGGGGGAAGGAGGGAAGGGAAGGGGAAGGGAAGGGAAGGAAGGGAAGGAGGAAGGAAGGGAAGGGGAGGGAAGGAAGGAAGGGGAAGGGAAGGAGGAAGGGGGAGGGAAGGGAAGGGAAGGAGAGGGAAGGGAAGGAAGGGGGAAGGGAAGGAAGGAAGGGGAAGGAAGGGAAGGAAGGGGGAGGGAAGGAGGAAGGGGGAGGGAAGGAGGAAGGAGGATGGAAGGAAGGAAGGGAAGGGAAGGAAGGGGGAAGGAAGGGAGGAAGGGGAGGGAAGGAGGAAGGGAGAAGGAGGAAGGGGGAGGGAAGGGGAGGAAGGAGAGGGGAAGGAGGGAATGGGGAGGCTGAGGAAGGAGGGAAGGGGAGGGAAGGAGGGAGGGAGAGGAAGGGAGGAAGGGAGGAACGGAGGAAGGAGAGGAAGGAGGAAGGAGGAGGAAGGGAGGAAGGAGAGGGAAGGGGAGGAGTGAGAGAAGGAGGAGGAAGGGAGGAGGAAGGGAGGAAGGAGGGGAAGGGAGGAAGGGAGGAGGGAGGAGGGAAGGAGGGAGGGGGAAGGGAAGGGGAGGGGAAGGGAGGAAGGAAGGAGGGAAGGGAGGAAGGAGGGAGGAGGAGGGAAGGAGGAAGGGAGGAAGGGGAGGGAAGGGAGGAAGGGAGGGAGGAGGAAGGGAGGAAGAAGGGAGGAAGGGAGGAAGGGGAGGGAAGGAGGAGGAGGAAGGGAGGAAGGAAGGGAACGGGAAGGGGAAGGGAGGAGGGAAGAGGGAAGAGGAAGGGAGAGGAAGGGTTAGGGAGGAGGGAGGGAGAGGAAGAGAGGAAGGAGGAGGAGGAGGGGAAGGGGGAGGGGGAAGGGAGGGAAGGAAGGAAGGGAAGGGAGGAGGAGAAGAGAGGAAGGAAGGGGGAGGAAGGAAGGAAGGAAGGGAAGGAGGGGGAAGGGAAGGAAGGAGGGAGGGAGAGGGAAGGGAGGAAGGGAGGGAAGGGAGGAAGGGAGGGAAGGAGGAGGAGAGAAGGAGGAAGGGGGAGGAACGGAGGAAGGGAGAGAAGGAAGGAAGTGGGAGGGAAGGGAGGACGGGAGAGGAAGGAGGGAGGGAGAGGGAAGAGAGGAAGGAGAGGGAAGGGAGGAAGGGGAGGGAAGGAGGGAGGGAGAGGGAAGGAGGAAGGGGAGGGAACGGAGGAAGGAGAGGGAAGGGAGGAAGGGGAGGGAAGGGAGGAAGGGGAGGGAAGGAGGGAGGAGGGAAGGAAGGAAGGGGGAAGGGGGAAGGGAAGGAAGGGGGAAGGGGAGAAGGAGGGAGGAGGGGAAGGGAGGGAAGGGGGAGGGAACGGGAGGAAGGAGGAAGTGGGAGGGAAGGGAGGAAGGGTGAGGGAAGGAGGGAGGGAGAGGGAAGAGAGGAAGGGAGAGGGAAGGGAGGAAGGGGGAGGGAAGGAGGGAGGGAGAGGGAAGGGAGGAAGGGGGAGGGAACGGAGGAAGGGAGAGGGAAGGGAGGAAGGGGGAGGGAAGGGAGGAAGGGAGAGGGAAGGAAGGAAGGGGGAGGGAAGGGAGAGGGAAGGGAGGAAGGGGGAGGGAAGGGAGGAAGGGGGAGGGAAGGAGGGAGGGAGAGGGAAGAGAGGAAGGGGGAGGGATGGGAGGAAGAGGGAGGGAAGGAGGAGGGAGAGGGAAGGGAGGAAGGGGGAGGGAAAGGAGGAAGGGAGAGGGAAGGGAGGAAGGGTGAGGGAAGGAGGGAGGGAGAAGGAAGGGAGGATGAGGGAGGGAAGGAAGGAAGGGAGAGGGAAGGGAGGAAGGGTGAGGGAAGGGAGGAAGGGAGAGGGAAGGGAGGAAGGGAGAGGGAAGGAGGGAGGGAGAGGGAAGGGAGGAAGGGGGAGGGAAGGAGGAAGGGGAGGGAATGAGGAAGGGGGAGGGAAGGGAGGAAGGGGGAGAGAAGGGAGGAAGGGGGAGGGAAGGAAGGAAGGGAGAGGGAAGGAGGGAGGGAGAGGGAAGGGAGGAAGGGGGAGGGAAGGGAGGAAGGGAGAGAGAAGGGAGAAAGGGGGAGGGAAGGGAGGAAGGGGGAGGGAAGGGAGGAAGGGAGAGGGAAGGGAGGAAGGGAGAGGGAAGGGAGGAAGGGGGAGGGAAGGGGGGAGGGAAAGGGAAGGGAGGAAGGGGGAGGGAAGGAGGAAGGGGGAAGGAAGGGAGGAAGGGGGAGGGAAGGGAGGAAGGGGGAAGGAAGGGAGGAAGGGTGAGGGAAGGAGGGAGGGAAAGGGAAGGGAGGAAGGGGGAGGGAAGGAGGAAGGGGGAGGGAAGGAGGAAGGGGGAAGGAAGGGAGGAAGGGGGAGGGAAGAGAGGAAGGGGGAGGGAAGGGAGGAAGGGTGAGGGAAGGGAGGAAGGGGTAGGGAAGGGAGGAAGGGGGAGGGAAGGGAGGAAGGGGGAGGGAAGGGAGGAAGGGAGAGGGAAGGGAGGAAGGGGGAGGGAAGGGAGGAAGGGGGAGGGAAGGGAGGAAGGGGGAGGGACGGGAGGAAGGGAGAGGGAAGGGGGAAGGGTGTGGGAAGGAGGAAGGGAGAGGGAAGGGAGGAAGGGGGAAAGAGGGAGGAAGGGGGAGAGAGGGAGGAAGGATGGGGGAGGGAAGGAGGAAGGGGAGGGAAGGGAGGAAGGGGGAGGGAAGGGAGGAAGGGGGAGGGAAGGGAGGAAGGGAGAGGGAAGGGAGGAAGGGAGAGGGAAGAAGGAAGGGAGAGGGAAGGAGGAAGGGAGAGGGAAGGGAGGAACGGGGAGGGAAGGGAGGAAGGGGGATTGAAGGAGGAAGGGGGAGGGAAGGAGGAAGGGGGAGGGAAGGAGGAAGGGAGAGGGAAGGGAGGAAGGGGAGGGAAGGGAGGAAGCGGGAGGGAAGGGAGGAATGGAGAGGGAAGGGAGGAAGGGAGAGGGAAGGACGAAGGGAGAGGGAAGGAGGAAGGGAGAGGGAAGGAGGAAGGGGGAGGGAAGGGATGAAGGGGTAGGGAAGGGAGGAAGGGAGAGGGAAGGGAGGAAGGGTGAGGGAAGGAGGAAGGGAGAGGGAAGGAGGAAGGGAGAGGGAACGAGGAAGGGGAGGGAAGGGAGGAAGGGGGAGGGAAGGAGGGAAGGGGGAGGGAAGGGAGGAATGGGGAGGAAAGGAGGAAGGGGAGGGAAGGTAGGAAGGGAGAGGGAAGAAGGAAGGGGGAGGGAAGGGAGGAAGGGGGAGGGAAGGAGGGAAGGGGGAGGGAAGGGAGGAAGGGAGTGGGAAGGGAGGAAGGGAGAGGGATGGGAGGAAAGGGGAAGGGAGGAAGGGGGAGGGAAGGAGGAAGGGGTAGGGAAGGGAGGAAGGGAGAGGGAAGGGAGGAAGGGGGAGGGAAGGAGGAAGGGGGAGAGAAGGGAGGAAGGGGGAGGGAAGGAGGAAGGGGGAGGGAAGGGAGGAAGGGGGAAGGAAGGGAGAGGGAAGGAGGAAGGGAGAGGGAAGGAGGAAGGGAGAGGGAAGTAGGAAGGGGGAGGGAAGGAGGAAGGGAGAGGGAAGGAGGAAGGGGAGGGAAGGGAGGAAGTGAGAGGGAAGGGAAGAAGGCAGAGGGAAGGAGGAAGGGGGAGGGAAGGAGGAAGGGGGAGGGAAGGAGGAAGGGAGAGGGAAGGAGGAAGGGGAGGGAAGGGAGGAAGTGAGAGGGAAGGGAAGAAGGCAGAGGGAAGGAGGAAGGGGGAGGGAAGGAGGAAGGGGGAGGGAAGGAGGAAGGGGAGGGAAGGGAGGAAGGGGGAAGGAAGGGAGGAAGGGAGAGGGAAGGGAGGAAGGGAGAGGGACGGAGGAAGGGAGAGGGAAGGAGGAAGGGGGAGGGAAGGAGGAAGGGGAGGGAAGGGAGGAAGGGGGAAGGAAGGGAGGAAGGGAGAGGGAAGGGAGGAAGGGAGAGGGAAGGGAAGAAGACAGAGGGAAGGAGGAAGGGGGAGGGAAGGAGGGGGGAGGGTATATAGTAGTGTTTCAAGGGAGACTAACACAACTTTGACACCTATATAAGTGTCTCCAAGGGAGACTAACACAACTTTGACACCTATATAAGTGTTTCCAAGGGAGACTAACACAACTTTGACACCTATATAAGTGTCTCCAAGGGAGACTAACACAACTTTGACACCTATATAAGTGTCTCCAAGGGAGACTAACACAACTTTGACACCTATATAAGTGTTTCCAAGGGAGACTAACACAACTTTGACACCTATATAAGTGTCTCCAAGGGAGACTAACACAACTTTGACACCTATATAAGTGTCTCCAAGGGAGACTAACACAACTTTGACACCTATATAAGTGTCTCCAAGGGAGACTAACACAACTTTGACACCTATATAAGTGTCTCCAAGGGAGACTAACACAACTTTGACACCTATATAAGTGTCTCCAAGGGAGACTAACACAACTTTGACACCTATATAAGTGTTTCCAAGGGAGACTAACACAACTTTGACACCTATATAAGTGTCTCCAAGGGAGACTAACACAACTTTGACACCTATATAAGTGTCTCCAAGGGAGACTAACACAACTTTGACACCTATATAAGTGTTTCCAAGGGAGACTAACACAACTTTGACACCTATATAAGTGTCTCCAAGGGAGACTAACACAACTTTGACACCTATATAAGTGTCTCCAAGGGAGACTAACACAACTTTGACACCTATATAAGTGTCTCCAAGGGAGACTAACACAACTTTGACACCTATATAAGTGTCTCCAAGGGAGACTAACACAACTTTGACACCTATATAAGTGTCTCCAAGGGAGACTAACACAACTTTGACACCTATATAAGTGTTTCCAAGGGAGACTAACACAACTTTGACACCTATATAAGTGTCTCCAAGGGAGACTAACACAACTTTGACACCTATATAAGTGTCTCCAAAGGTGACATTTTCCAAGCACGTTGAGTGGTCTTTGTGTCTGTTGTCTGAGAGGTGAACCAGAGAACTGTTGTTGTTGGTTGTTATTGTTACTGTGGTTATTACTGTTGTTACTACTGCTGTTGTTACTGTTATTACTCCAGTTGTTGTTACTGTTGTTATTGGTGTTGTTATTACTGTTAGTTACTACTGTTGTTACTGTTGCTATTACTGTACTGTTCCTTTTACTATTACTGTTACTGTTGCCATTACTGTTATTACTGTTGCTAATACTGTTATTACTGTTGTTACTGTTGCCATTGTTGTTATTACTGCTGTTACTGTTGCCATTGTTGTTATTACTGCTGTTACTGTTGCCATTACTGTTGCTACCAGTGTTGTTATTCACAAAGAAGACCAACTACAACAACTACAACAACTACAACAACAACAACAACAACAACAATAACTACAACAACTACAACAACAACAACAATAACTACAACAACTACAACAACAACACTACTAAAATGTATGGAAAATTTTGCATAATAATTAACCTGTGTTGTGACGAACACTTCCGGAAATTACATTGTGGACATTGTGTGTGTACACTCGCGGGCGTGTACACACACACACACACACACACACACACACACACACAGCTGCCAGTGAAGAGGCGGTGCCAGGAGCTGTGACCTGACCCCTGCAACCATAACTAGGTGAGTACAAACACACAGACACACACACAGACACACACAGACACACACACACACACACACACACACACACACACACACACACACACACAAACACACACACACACACACACACACACACACACACACACACACACACACACACACACACACACACACACACACACACACACACACACACAAACACACACACACACACACACACACACACACACACACACACACACACACACAAACACACACACACACACACACACACACACACACACACACACACACACACACACACACACACACACACACACACACACACACACAAACACACACACACACACACACACACACACACACACACACACACACACACAAACACACACACACACACACACACACACACACACACACACACACACACACACACACACACACACACACACACACACACACACACACACACACACACAACACACACACACACACACACACACACACACACACACACACACACACACACACACACACACACACACACACACACACACACACACACAAACACACACACACACACACACACACAAACACACACACACACACACACACACACACACACACACACACACACACACACACACACACACACACACACACACACACACACACACACAAACACACACACACACACACACACACACACACACACACACACACACACACACACACACACACACACAAACACACACACACACACACACACACACACACACACACACACACACACACACACACACACACACACACACACACACACACACACACACACACAAACACACACACACACACACACACACACACACACACACACACACACACACACACACACACCTGTGTCACTGACGTGTATAGTATGCAAAATTATGGAGAAGATTATCAGGAGGAGAGTGGTGGAGCACCTGGAACGGAACAGGAGTATAAATGCCAACCAGCACGGATTCACGGAAGGCAAATCCTGTGTCACAAACCTTCTGGAGTTTTATGATAAAATAACAGAAGTAAGACAAGAGAGAGAGGGGTGGGTTGATTGCATCTTCTTGGACTGCAAGAAGGCCTTTGACACAGTTCCTCACAAGAGATTAGTGCAGAAGCTAGAGCATCAGGCGCATATAACAGGAAGGGCACTGCAATGGATCAGAGAATACCTGACAGGGAGGCAACAACGAGTCATGGTACGTAATGATGTATCACAGTGGGCACCTGTGACGAGCGGGGTCCCACAGGGGTCGGTCCTAGGACCAGTGCTATTTTTGGTATATGTGAACGACATGACGGAAGGGTTAGACTCAGAAGTGTCCCTGTTTGCAGATGATGTGAAGTTAATGAGGAGAATTAAATCTAATGAGGACCAGGCAGGACTTCAAAGAGACCTGGACAGACTGGACACCTGGTCCAGCAAATGGCTTCTCGAATTTAATCCTGCCAAATGCAAAGTCATGAAGATAGGGGAAGGGCACAGAAGACCACAGACAGAGTATAGGCTAGGTGGCCAAAGACTGCAAACCTCACTCAAGGAGAAAGATCTTGGGGTGAGTATAACACCGAGCATGTCTCCGGAAGCACACATCAATCAGATAACTGCTGCAGCATATGGGCGCCTGGCAAACCTGAGAACAGCATTCCGACACCTTAGTAAGGAATCATTCAAGACACTGTACACCGTGTATGTCAGGCCCATACTGGAGTATGCAGCACCTGTTTGGAACCCGCACTTGATAAAGCACGTCAAGAAACTAGAGAAAGTACAAAGGTTTGCAACAAGGTTAGTTCCAGAGCTAAGGGGAATGTCCTATGAAGAAAGATTAAGGGAAATCGGCCTGACGACACTGGAGGACAGGAGGGTCAGGGGAGACATGATAACGACATATAAAATACTGCGTGGAATAGACAAGGTGGACAAGGACAGGATGTTCCAGGGAGGGGACACAGAAACAAGAGGCCACAATTGGAAGTTGAAGACACAAATGAATCAGAGAGATAGTAGGAAGTATTTCTTCAGCCATAGAGTTGTAAGGCAGTGGAATAGCCTAGAAAATGACGTAGTGGAGGCAGGAACCATACACAGTTTTAAGACGAGGTTTGATAAAGCTCATGGAGCGGGGAGAGAGAGGGCCTAGTAGCAACCGGTGAAGAGGCGGGGCCAGGAGCTAGGACTCGACCCCTGCAACCACAAATAGGTGAGTACAAATAGGTGAGTACACACACACACACACAGGTTGAGGGAAATCGGCCTGATGACACTGGAGGCCAGGAGGGTCAGGGGAGACATGATAACGACATATAAAATACTGGGCGGAATAGACGACTTGGACAAAGACGGGATGTTCCAGAGATGGGACACAGACACAAGAGGTCACAATTGGAAGTTGAAGACTCAGATGAATCAAAGGGATGTTAGGAAGTATTTCTTCAGTCATAGAGTAGTCAAGCATTGCAATAGCCTAGAAAGTGAAGTAGTGGAGGCGGGAACCATACATAGTTTTAAGGCGAGGTATGATAAAGCTCATGGAGCAGGGAGAGAGAGGACCTAGTAGCAATCAGTGAAGGGGCGGGGCCAGGAGCTATGACTCGACCCCTGCAACCACAAATAGATGAGTACAAATAGGTGAGTACACACACACACACACACACACACACACATAGCAGGTACACTTCAGTCTGGGGAACACAAAGTGGTCATTGCAGTGATGTATAATCCACCACAGAACTGCAGGAGGCCAAGAGAGGAATATGAAGAGAGCAACAGAGCAGTGGTGGACACACTTGCTGAGGTGGCAAGAAGAGCTCATTCCAGCAGAGCAAAGTTGCTGGTTATGGGGGATTTCAACCACAGGGAGATCGACTGGGAAAACCTGGAGCCACATGGGGGTCCCGAAACATGGAGAGCCAGGATGTTGGACGTGGTGCTGGAAAACCTCATGCACCAACATGTTAAGGACACTACCAGAGTGAGAGGGGAGAATGAACCAGCAAGATTGGACCTTGTGTTCACCCTGGGCAGCTCAGACATTGAGGACATCAAGTATGAGAGTCCCCTAGGAGCTAGCGACCACGTGGTTCTGTGCTTTGAATACACAGTAGAGCTGCAAGTGGAGAGAATAACAGGAGTTGAATGGGAAAAGCCTGACTATAAAAGAGGGGACTACATAGGGTTGAAGAACTTCCTGCGGGAGGTCCAGTGGGACAGAGAACTGGCAGGAAAGCCAGTAAATGAAATGATGGAATATGTAACAACAAAATGCAAGGAGGCAGTGGAAAAGTTTATTCCCAAGGGCAACAGTAACAACGGGAAGACCAGAACGAGCCCCTGGTTTACCCGACGGTGTAAGGAGGCAAAAACAAAGTGCAATAGAGAATGGAAAAAGTACAGAAGGCAGAGAACACACGAAAATAGGGAGATCAGTCGCAGAGCCAGGAATGAGTATGCACAGGTAAGGAGGGAGGCCCAGCGACAGTATGAAAATGACATAGCATCGAGAATCAAGACTGACCCGAAACTGTTGTATAGCCACATCAGGAGGAAGACAACAGTCAAAGACCAGGTGATCAGATTAAGGACAGAAGGTGGAGAACTCACAAGAAATGATCAGGAGGTATGTGAGGAGCTGAACAGGAGATTTAAGGAAGTTTTTACAGTAGAGACAGGAAGGGCTGTGGGAAGACAGCACAGAAGGGAACATCAAGAGGGAATATACCAACAAGTGTTGGATGACATACGAACAACTGAGGAGGAGGTGAAGAAGCTCTTAAATGACCTTGACACCTCAAAGGCGATGGGACCGGACATCTCCCCATGGGTCCTTAGAGAAGGAGCAGAGATGCTGTGCGTGCCTCTAACCACAATCTTCAACACATCCCTTGAAACTGGGCAACTACCTGAGAAATGGAAGACAACTAATGTAGTCCCCATATTTAAGAAAGGAAACAGAAACGAGGCACTAAACTACACACCTGTGTCTCTGACATGTATTGTGTGTAAAGTCATGGAGAAGATTATCAGGAGGAGAGTGGTCGAACACCTGGAAAGGAACAAGATTATAAATGAAAACCAGCATGGGTTCATGGAAGGCAAATCCTGTATCACAAACCTCCTGGAGTTTTATGACAAGGTAACAGAAGTAAGACACGAGAGAGAGGGGTGGGTAGATTGCGTTTTCCTAGACTGCAGGAAGGCCTTTGACACAGTTCCCCACAAGAGATTAGTGCAGAAGCTGGAGAATCAGGCGCATGTAAAAGGGAGGGCACTGCAATGGATAAGGGAATACCTGACAGGGAGGCAGCAACGAGTCATGGTACGTGAATAGGTATCACAGTGGGCACCTGTTACGAGCGGAGTCCCACAGGGGTCAGTTCTAGGACCAGTGCTATTTTTGATATATGTGAACGACATGATGGAAGGAATAGACTCTGAAGTGTCCCTGTTCGCAGATGATGTGAGGTTGATGAGAAGAATTAAATCGGACGAGGATGAGGCAGGACTGCAAAGAGACCTGGACAGGCTGGACATGTGGTCCAGTAACTGGCTTCTCGAATTCAATCCAGCCAAATGCAAAGTCATGAAGATTAGGGAGGGGCAAAGAAGACCGCAGACAGAGTATAGGCTAGGTGGACAAAGACTACAGACCTCACTCAGGGAGAAAGACCTTGGGGTGACCATAACACCGAGCACATCACCGGAGGCACACATCAACCAAATAACTGCTGCAGCATACGGGCGCCTGGCAAACCTGAGATTGGCGTTCTGATACCTTAATAAGGAATCGTTCAAGACACTGTACACTGTGTATGTTAGGCCCATACTGGAGTATGCAGCACCAGTCTGGAACCAACACCTGGTCAAGCACGTCAAGAAGTTAGAGAAAGTACAAAGGTTTGCAACAAGGCTAGTTCCAGAGCTCAAGGGAATGTCGTACGAGGAAAGGTTAAGGGAAATCGGACTGACGATACTGGAGGACAGAAGGGTCAGGGGAGACATGATAACGACATACAAGATACTGCGGGGAATAGACAAGGTGGACAGAGATAGGATGTTCCAGAGAGGGGACACAGGGACAAGGGGTCACAACTGGAAGCTGAAGACTCAGACGAGTCACAGGGACGTTAGGAAGTATTTCTTCAGTCATAGAGTTGTCAGCAAGTGGAATAGCCTAGCAAGTGAAGTAGTGGAGGCAGGAACCATACATAGTTTTAAGAAGAGGTATGACAAAGCTCAGGAAGCAGAGAGAGGATCCAGTAGCGATCAGTGAAGAGGCGGGGCCAGGAGCTGAGTCTCGACCCCTGCAACCACAATTAGGTGAGTAGGTGAGTACACAAACACATGCACACACATACACACACATACACACACACACACACACACACACACATACAAACACACACACAGACACACAGACACACACACACACACACACAGACAAATACACACACACACACACACACACACACACACACACACACACACACACACACACACACACACACACACACACACACACACACACACACACACACATACAAACACACACACACACACACACACACACACACACACACACACACACACACACACACACACACACACACACACACATACACACACACACACACACGCAGACAAACACACACAGGCGTTTGACACAGTTCCACACAAGAGATTGGTGCAAAAACTGGAGGACCAAGCAGGGATAACAGGGAAGGCACTACAATGGATCAGGGAATACTTGTCAGGAAGACAGTAGCGAGTCATGGTACGTGGCGAGGTGTCAGAGTGGGCACCTGTGACCAGCGGGGTCCCACAGGGGTCAGTCCAAGGACCAGTGCTGTTTCTGGTATTAGTGAACGACATGACGGAAGGAATAGACTCTGAGGTGTCCCTGTTTGCAGATGACGTGAAGTTGATGAGAAGACAGGCTGCAGACCTGGTCCAGCAATTGGCTCCTGGAGTTCAATCCCACCAAGTGCAAAGTCATGAAGATTGGGGAAGGGCAAAGAAGACCGCAGACGGAGTACAGTCTAGGGGGCCAGAGACTACAAACCTCACTCAAGGAAAAAGATCTTGGGGTGAGTATAACACCAGGCACATCTCCTGAAGCGCACATCAATCAAATAACTGCTGCAGCATATGGGCGCCTAGCAAACCTCAGAACAGCATTCCGACATCTTAATATAGAATCGTTCAGGACCCTGTACACCGTGTACGTTAGGCCCATATTGGAGTATGCGGCACCAGTTTGGAACCCACACCTAGCCAAGCACGTAAAGAAACTAGAGAAAGTGCAAAGGTTTGCAACAAGACTAGTCCCAGAGCTAAGAGGTATGTCCTACGAGGAGAGGTTAAGGGAAATCAACCTGACGACACTGGAGGACAGGAGAGATAGGCGGGACATGATAACGACATACAAAATACTGAGAGGAATTGACAAGGTGGACAAAGACAGGATGTTCCAGAGATTGGACACAGTAACAAGGGGACACAGTTGGAAGTTGAAGACACAGATGAATCACAGGGATGTTAGGAAGTATTTCTTCAGCCACAGAGTAGTCAGTAAGTGGAATAGTTTGGGAAGCGATGTAGTGGAGGCAGGATCCATACATAGCTTTAAGCAGGGGTATGATAAAGCTCACGGCTCAGGGAGAGTGACCTAGTAGCGATCAGTGAAGAGGCGGGGCCAGGAGCTCGGACTCGACCCCCGCACCCTCAAATAGGTGAGTACAACTAGGTGAGTACACACACACACACACACACACATACACACACACACACACACACACACACACACACACACACACACACACACACACACATACACACACACACACAGACACACACACACACACACACACACACACACACACACACACTCACACACACACACAG
>NC_091357.1:18246122-18268622 GCF_038502225.1 Cherax quadricarinatus
GTTCGTTTAACACCTGTGTTGTCACAATATCCTCCAGACTGCAACAGTCTTCTCTTAATTGCTCTCACTCTCTCCTATTTCTCATTATTTCACATTCTGTCATTCTCACCCATTACTGTACTTCAGATATTTAATGTTTCTCAATAATTACCTACAACAAATCTCTCATATTTCTCATTTAATTACTGAATTTCAATTAAATATTTCTCACTTATTACTGTACTTAAAATATTTAATATTTCTCATTAATTTCCAGTAAATTTCTGTTTCTCAATACTTTCGTCCTGTTGTCAATATTTCTCATTAATTCATTTTAATTTTTTTTCCATTTATATTAATTCTCCCAATCCATTTTATTTCCCATTTTATTTCTCATTAATATATTCTCATCTTTCTATTAATAATTCCTATCAGTTTCTTTACTGGGTAATTTAAAAAATATTTTTCCTCCCTTATTAGATTTAAATTGGCACCAGAAATAGGGAGGGTAAATTGGCACCTGAAATAGGCAGGGTAAATTGGCACCTGAAATAGGCAGAGTAAATTGGCACCTGACATAGGCAGGGTAAATTGGCACCTGAAATAGGCAGAGTAAATTGGCACTTGAAATAGGCAGGGTAAATTGGCACCTGAAATAGGCAGGTAAATTGGCACCTGAAATAGGCAGGGTAAATTGGTACCTGAAATAGGCAGGGTAAATTGGCACCTGAAATAGGCAGGGTAAATTGGCACCTGAAATAGGCAGGGTAAATTGGTATCTGAAATAGGCAGAGTAAATTGGCACTTGAAATAGGGAGGGTAAATTGGCATCTGAAATGGGCAGGGTAAACTGGCAACTGAAATAGGCAGGGAAAATTGGCATCTGAAATAGGCAGAGTAAATTGGCACCTGAAATAGGCAGGGTAAATTGGCACCTGAAATAGGCAGGGTAAATTGGCACCTGAAATAGGCAGAGTAAATTGGCCCTTGAAATATACAGGGCAAATTGGCACTTAAAATAGGCAGGGTAAATTGGCACCTGAAATAGGCAGGGTAAATTGGCACCTCAAATAGGCAGGGTAAATTGGCACCTGAAATAGGCACGGTAAATTGGCACTTGAAATAGGCAGAATAAATTGGTACCTGAAACAGGCAGAGTAAATTGCCATCTGAAATAGGCACTATAAATTGGCACCTGATACGGGCCCCCGGTACTCAACACACCAGGAATTTACGCAAATGGAACGATGGTTCTGCAGCGTCACGGAAACGCTACCGAATTACCAATTTCGGAGCCAAAGTCGGTGCCGAAAAATATTTCGGGGTTGTGAACTCAGCCCGAATATAAATGGAGCCACGACAGGGTAAATCAGGCTGGGATTACTGTAGTGTGGACCGACCACCAGCTGTTGTTGTTGTGTCAGGGCTACATGTATCATACAGCTGTATTGGGGGATGTCACTTGTATTATACAGCTGTATTGGGGATGTCACTTGTATCATACAGCTGTATTGGGGGATGTCACTTGTATTATACAGCTGTATTGGGGGATGTCACTTGTATTATACAGCTGTATTGGGGGATGTCACTTGTATTATACAGCTTTATTGGGGGTTGTCACTTGTATTATACAGCTGGGACTGTAGGTCTGGACACTGTATTATACAGCTGTATTGTATGTCAGCAACACCTGTATCATACAGCTGTATTGTGTGTCAGAAACACCTGTATCATACAGCTGTACTGTGTCAGAAACACCTGTATCATACAGCTGTATTGTGAGTCAGAAACACCTGTATCATACAGCTGTATTGTGTGTCAGAAACACCTGTATCATACAGCTGTACTGTGTGTCAGAAACACCTGTATCATACAGCTGTATTGTGTGTCAGAAACACCTGTATCATACAGCTGTATTGTGTGTCAGCAACACCTGTATCATACAGCTGTATTGTGTGTCAGAAACACCTGTATCATACAGCTGTATTGTGTGTCAGAAACACCTGTATCATACAGTTGTATTGTGTGTCAGAAACACCTGTATCATACAGCTGTATTGTGTGTCAGAAACACCTGTATCATACAGCTGTATTGTGTGTCAGCAACACCTGTATCATACAGCTGTATTGTGTGTCAGCAACACCTGTATCATACAGCTGTATTGTGTGTCAGAAACACCTGTATCATACAGCTGTATTGTGTGTCAGCAACACCTGTATCACACAGCTGTATTGTGTGTCAGAAACACCTGTATCATACAGCTGTATTGTGTGTCAGAAACACCTGTATCATACAGCTGTATTGTGTGTCAGAAACACCTGTATCATACAGCTGTGTTGTGTGTCAGAAACACCTGTATCATACAGCTGTATTGTGTGTCAGAAACACCTGTATCATACAGCTGTGTTGTGTGTCAGAAACACCTGTATCATACAGCTGTATTGTGTGTCAGAAACACCTGTATCATACAGCTGTGCTGTGTGTCAGAAACACCTCTATCATACAGCTGTATTGTGTGTCAGCAACACCTGTATCATACAGCTGTATTGTGTGTCAGCAACACCTGTATCATACAGCTGTATTGCGTGTCAGCAACACCTGTATCATACAGCTGTATTGTGTGTCAGCAACACCTGTATCATACAGCTGTATTGTGTGTCAGAAACACCTGTATCATACAGCTGTATTGTGTGTCAGAAACACCTGTATCATACAGCTGTATTGTGTGTCAGAAACACCTGTATCATACAGCTGTGTTGTGTGTCAGAAACACCTGTATCATACAGCTGTATTGTGTGTCAGAAACACCTGTATCATACAGCTGTATTGTGTGTCAGCAACACCTGTATCATACAGCTGTATTGTGTGTCAGAAACACCTGTATCATACAGCTGTGTTGTGTGTCAGAAACACCTGTATCATACAGCTGTATTGTGTGTCAGAAACACCTGTATCATACAGCTGTATTGTGTGTCAGAAACACCTGTATCAAACAGCTGTATTGTGTGTCAGAAACACCTGTATCATACAGCTGTATTGTGTGTCAGCAACACCTGTATCATACAGCTGTATTGTGTGTCAGCAACACCTGTATCATACAGCTGTATTGTGTGTCAGAAACACCTGTATCATACAGCTGTATTGTGTGTCAGAAACACCTGTATCATACAGCTGTATTGTGTGTCAGCAACACCTGTATCATACAGCTGTATTGTGTGTCAGAAACACCTGTATCATACAGCTGTATTGTGTGTCAGAAACACCTGTATCATACAGCTGTATTGTGTGTCAGAAACACCTGTATCATACAGCTGTGTTGTGTGTCAGAAACACCTGTATCATACAGCTGTATTGTGTGTCAGAAACACCTGTATCATACAGCTGTGTTGTGTGTCAGAAACACCTGTATCATACAGCTGTATTGTGTGTCAGAAACACCTGTATCATACAGCTGTATAGTGTGTCAGCAACACCTGTATCATACAGCTGTATTGTGTGTCAGAAACACCTGTATCATACAGCTGTGTTGTGTGTCAGAAACACCTGTATCATACAGCTGTATTGTGTGTCAGAAACACCTGTATCATACAGCTGTATTGTGTGTCAGCAACACCTGTATCATACAGCTGTATTGTGTGTCAGAAACACCTGTATCATACAGCTGTATTGTGTGTCAGAAACACCTGTATCATACAGCTGTATTGTGTGTCAGAAACACCTGTATCATACAGCTGTATTGTGTTAGCAATACCTGTATCATACAGCTGTATTGTGTGTCAGCAACACCTGTATCATACAGCTGTATTGTGTGTCAGAAACACCTATATCATACAGCTGTGTTGTGTGTCAGAAACACCTGTATCATACAGCTGTATTGTGTGTCAGAAACACCTGTATCATACAGCTGTATTGTGTGTCAGCAACACCTGTATCATACAGCTGTATTGTGTGTCAGAAACACCTGTATCATACAGCTGTATTGTGTGTCAGAAACTCCTGTATCATACAGCTGTATTGTGTGTCAGAAACACCTGTATCATACAGCTGTGTTGTGTGTCAGAAACACCTGTATCATACAGCTGTATTGTGTGTCAGAAACACCTGTATCATACAGCTGTATTATGTGTCAGAAACACCTGTATCATACAGCTGTATTGTGTGTCAGAAACACCTGTATCATACAGCTGTATTGTGTGTCAGAAACACCTGTATCATACAGCTGTGTTGTGTGTCAGAAACACCTGTATCATACAGCTGTATTGTGTGTCAGAAACACCTGTATCATACAGCTGTATTGTGTGTCAGAAACACCTGTATCATACAGCTGTATTGTGTGTCAGAAACACCTGTATCATACAGCTGTGTTGTGTGTCAGAAACACCTGTATCATACAGCTGTATTGTGTGTCAGAAACACCTGTATCATACAGCTGTATTGTGTGTCAGAAACACCTGTATCATACAGCTGTATTGTGTGTCAGAAACACCTGTATCATACAGCTGTGTTGTGTGTCAGAAACACCTGTATCATACAGCTGTATTGTGTGTCAGAAACACCTGTATCATACAGCTGTACTGTGTGTCAGAAACACCTGTATCATACAGCTGTATTGTGTGTCAGAAACACCTGTATCATACAGCTGTGTTGTGTGTCAGAAACACCTGTATCATACAGCTGTATTGTGTGTCAGCAACACCTGTATCATACAGCTGTATTGTGTGTCAGAAACACCTGTATCATACAGCTGTATTGTGTGTCAGAAACACCTGTATCGTACAGCTGTATTGTGTGTCAGAAACACCTGTATCATACAGCTGTATTGTGTGTCAGAAACACCTGTATCATACAGCTGTATTGTGTGTCAGAAACACCTGCATCATACAGCTGTATTGTGTGTCAGAAACTCCTGTATCATACAGCTGTATTGTGTGTCAGAAACACCTGTATCATACAGCTGTATTGTGTGTCAGCAACACCTGTATCATACAGCTGTATTGTGTGTCAGAAACACCTGTATCATACAGCTGTATTGTGTCAGAAACACCTGTATCATACAGCTGTATTGTGTGTCAGAAACACCTGTATCATACAGCTGTATTGTGTGTCAGCAACACCTGTATCATACAGCTGTATTGTGTGTCAGAAACACCTGTATCATACAGCTGTATTGTGTCAGAAACACCTGTATCATACAGCTGTATTGTGTGTCAGAAACACCTGTATCATACAGCTGTATTGTGTCAGCAACACCTGTATCACACAGCTGTATTGTGTCTCAGAAACACCTGTATCATACAGCTATATTGTGTGTCAGAAACACCTGTATCATACAGCTGTATTGTGTGTCAGCAACACCTGTATCATACAGCTGTATTGTGTGTCAGAAACACCTGCATCATACAGCTGTATTGTGTGTCAGAAACACCTGTATCATACAGCTGTATTGTGTGTCAGAAACACCTGTATCATACAGCTGTATTGTGTGTCAGAAACACCTGTATCATACAGCTGTATTGTGTGTCAGCAACACCTGTATCATACAGCTGTATTGTGTGTCAGAAACACCTGTATCATACAGCTGTATTGTGTGTCAGAAACACCTGTATCATACAGCTGTATTGTGTGTCAGAAACACCTGTATCATACAGCTGTATTGTGTGTCAGAAACACCTGTATCATACAGCTGTGTTGTGTGTCAGAAACACCTGTATCATACAGCTGTTTTGTGTGTCAGAAACACCTGTATCATACAGCTGTATTGTGTGTCAGAAACACCTGTATCATACAGCTGTATTGTGTGTCAGAAACACCTGTATCATACAGCTGTATTGTGTGTCAGAAACACCTGTATCATACAGCTGTATTGTGTGTCAGAAACACCTGTATCATACAGCTGTATTGTGTGTCAGAAACACCTGTATCATACAGCTGTATTGTGTGTCAGAAACAACTGTATCATACAGCTGTATTGTGTGTCAGAAACACCTGTATCATACAGCTGTATTGTGTGTCAGAAACACCTGTATCATACAGCTGTATTGTGTGTCAGAAACACCTGTATCATACAGCTGTATTGTGTGTCACCTGTATCATACAGCTGTATTGTGTGTCACACCTGTATATACAGCTGTACAGCTGTCATACAGCTGTGTGTCAGAAACACCTGTATCATACAGCTGTATTGTGTGTCAGTGTATCATACAGCTGTATTGTGTGTCAGAAACACCTGTATCATACAGCTGTATTGTGTGTCAGAAACACCTGCATCATACAGCTGTATTGTGTGTCAGAAACACCTGTATCATACAGCTGTATTGTGTGTCAGAAACACCTGTATCATACAGCTGTATGTGTCAGTGTCAGCAACACCTGTATACAGCTGTACAGCTGTATTGTGTATCAGAAACACCTGTATCATACAGCTGTATTGTGTGTCAGAAACACCTGTATCATACAGCTGTATTGTGTGTCAGAAACACCTGTATCATACAGATGTATTGTGTGTCAGCAACACCTGTATCATACAGCTGTATTGTGTGTCAGAAACACCTGTATCATACAGCTGTATTGTGTGTCAGAAACACCTGTATCATACAGCTGTATTGTGTGTCAGCAACACCTGTATCATAGAGCTGTATTGTGTGTCAGAAACACCTGTATCATACAGCTGTATTGTGTGTCAGAAACACCTGTATCATACAGCTGTATTGTGTGTCAGAAACACTTGTATCATACAGCTGTATTGTGTGTCAGAAACACCTGTATCATACAGCTGTATTGTGTGTCAGAAACACCTGTATCATACAGCTGTATTGTGTGTCAGAAACACCTGTATCATACAGCTGTATTGTGTGTCAGAAACACCTGTATCATACAGCTGTATTGTGTGTCAGAAACACCTGTATCATACAGCTGTATTGTGTGTCAGAAACACCTGTATCATACAGCTGTATTGTGTGTCAGAAACACCTGTATCATACAGCTGTATTGTGTGTCAGAAACACCTGTATCATACAGCTGTATTGTGTGGCAGAAACACCTGTATCATACAGCTGTATTGTGTGTCAGAAACACCTGTATCATACAGCTGTATTGTGTGTCAGCAACACCTGTATCATACAGCTGTATTGTGTGTCAGAAACACCTGTATCATACAGCTGTATTGTGTGTCAGAAACACCTGTATCATACAGCTGTATTGTGTGTCAGAAACACCTGTATCATACAGCTGTATTGTGTGTCAGAAACACCTGTATCATACAGCTGTATTGTGTGTCAGAAACACCTGTATCATACAGCTGTATTGTGTGTCAGAAACACCTGTATCATACAGCTGTATTGTGTGTCAGAAACACCTGCATCATACAGCTGTATTGTGTGTCAGAAACACCTGTATCATACAGCTGTATTGTGTGTCAGAAACACCTGTATCATACAGCTGTATTGTGTGTCAGAAACACCTGTATCATACAGTTGTATTGTGTGTCAGAAACACCTGTATCATACAGCTGTATTGTGTGTCAGAAACACCTGTATCATACAGCTGTATTGTGTGTCAGAAACACCTGTATCATACAGCTGTATTGTGTGTCAGAAACACCTGTATCATACAGCTGTATTGTGTGTCAGAAACACCTGTATCATACAGCTGTATTGTGTGTCAGAAACACCTGTATCATACAGCTGTATTGTGTGTCAGCAACACCTGTATCATACAGCTGTATTGTGTGTCAGAAACACCTGTATCATACAGCTGTATTGTGTGTCAGCAACACCTGTATCATACAGCTGTATTGTGTGTCAGAAACACCTGTATCATACAGCTGTATTGTGTGTCAGAAACACCTGTATCATACAGCTGTATTGTGTGTCAGAAACACCTGTATCATACAGCTGTATTGTGTGTCAGCAACACCTGTATCATACAGCTGTATTGTGTGTCAGAAACACCTGTATCATACAGCTGTATTGTGTGTCAGAAACACTTGTATCATACAGCTGTATTGTGTGTCAGAAACACCTGTATCATACAGCTGTATTGTGTGTCAGAAACACCTGTATCATACAGCTGTATTGTGTGTCAGCAACACCTGTATCATACAGCTGTATTGTGTGTCAGAAACACCTGTATGATACAGCTGTATTGTGTGTCAGAAACACCTGTATCATACAGCTGTATTGTGTGTCAGAAACACCTGTATCATACAGCTGTATTGTGTGTCAGAAACACCTGTATCATACAGCTGTATTGTGTGTCAGAAACACCTGTATCATACAGCTGTATTGTGTGTCAGAAACACCTGTATCATACAGCTGTATTGTGTGTCAGAAACACCTGTATCATACAGCTGTATTGTGTGTCAGAAACACCTGTATCATACAGCTGTATTGTGTGTCAGAAACACCTGTATCATACAGCTGTATTGTGTGTCAGAAACACCTGTATCATACAGCTGTATTGTGTGTCAGAAACACCTGTATCATACAGCTGTATTGTGTGTCAGCAACACCTGTATCATACAGCTGTATTGTGTGTCAGAAACACCTGTATCATACAGCTGTATTGTGTGTCAGAAACACCTGTATCATACTGCTGTATTGTGTGTCAGAAACACCTGTATCATACAGCTGTATTGTGTGTCAGAAACACCTGTATCATACAGCTGTATTGTGTGTCAGAAACACCTGTATCATACAGCTGTATTGTGTGTCAGAAACACCTGTATCATACAGCTGTATTGTGTGTCAGCAACACCTGTATCATACAGCTGTATTGTGTGTCAGAAACACCTGTATCATACAGCTGTATTGTGTGTCAGAAACACCTGTATCATACAGCTGTATTGTGTGTCAGAAACACCTGTATCATACAGCTGTATTGTGTGTCAGAAACACCTGTATCATACAGCTGTATTGTGTGTCAGAAACACCTGTATCATACAGCTGTATTGTGTGTCAGAAACACCTGTATTATGCAGCTGTATTGTGTGTCAGCAACACCTGTATCATACAGCTGTATTGTGTGTCAGAAGCACCTGTATCATACAGCTGTATTGTGTGTCAGAAACACCTGTATCATACAGCTGTATTGTGTGTCAGAAACACCTGTATCATACAGCTGTATTGTGTGTCAGAAACACCTGTATCATACAGCTGTATTGTGTGTCAGAAACACCTGTATCATACAGCTGTATTGTGTGTCAGAAACACCTGTATCATACAGCTGTATTGTGTGTCAGAAACACCTGTATCATACAGCTGTATTGTGAGTCAGAAACACCTGTATCATACAGCTGTATTGTGAGTCAGAAACACCTGTATCATACAGCTGTATTGTGTGTCAGAAACACCTGTATCATACAGCTGTATTGTGAGTCAGAAACACCTGTATCATACAGCTGTATTGTGAGTCAGAAACACCTGTATCATACAGCTGTATTGTGAGTCAGAAACACCTGTATCATACAGCTGTATTGTGAGTCAGAAACACCTGTATCATACAGCTGTATTGTGTGTCAGAAACACCTGTATCATACAGCTGTATTGTGTGTCAGCAACACCTGTATCATACAGCTGTATTGTGTCTGTCTTAGATGTTTTTGAGACCCAAATTTTCTTTAAAGCGCTAAAAATTTCCCTAAAAAAAGCAGAAATTTCCCTAAAAAGGCAAAAATTTCCATAAAAAACAAAATTTCCCTAAAAAAATCCCTGAAAAAACATAAAAATTTCTCTAAAAATCATGAAACGTTCTTAGGACGTCTGAAACGTTCCTGAGACTCCTGGAACGTTTCTGAGGCGCATAGAACGTTCCTGAGACGCCTGAAACGTTCCTGAGACGCATGGAACGTTCTTGAGACGCATGGAACGTTCCTGAGACGCATGGAACGTTCCTGAGACGCATGGAACGTTCTTGAGACGCATGGAACGTTCCTGAGACGCATGGAACGTTCCTGAGACGCATGGAACGTTCCTGAGACGCATGGAACGTTCTTGAAACGCATGGAACGTTTCTGAGACGCATGGAACGTTCTTGAGACGCATGGAACGTTTCTGAGACGCATGGAACGTTTCTGAGACGCATGAAACGTTTCTGAGACGCATGAAACGTTCCTGAGACGCATGGAACGTTCTTGAGACGCATGGAACGTTTCTGAGACGCATGGAACGTTTCTGAGACTCATGAAACGTTTCTGAGACGCATGGAACGTTCCTCAGACGCCTGGAACGTTCCTGAGACCCATGGAACGTTCCTGAGACGCATGGAACGTTTCTGAGACATATGGAACGTTCCTGAGACGCCTGGAATGTTCTTGAGACGCCTGGAACGTTCCTGAGACGCCTGGAACGTTCTTGAGACGCCTGGAACGTTCCTGAGACGCCTGGAACGTTCCTGAGACGCCTGGAACGTTCCTGAGACGTCTGGAACGTTCCTGAGACGCATGGAACGTTTCTGAGACCCATGGAACGTTTCTGAGACGCCGCCTGGAGCGTTCCTGAGACCCATGGAGCGTTCCTGAGACGCCTGGAACGTTCCTGAGACGCCTGGAACGTTCCTGAGACGCCTGGAACGTTCCTGAGACCCATGGAACGTTTCTGAGACGCCTGGAGCGTTCCTGAGACCCATGGAACGTTCCTGAGACGCCTGGAACGTTCCTGAGACGCCTGGAACGTTCCTGAGACGCCTGGAACGTTCCTGAGACCCATGGAACGTTCCTGAGACCCATGAAACTCAGAACATATGCGGAAATATCTCGGGAAATTGCGATGAAACAGATGTTGAATAACTTGAAATGGCCGTCAAGCCTTTGTGGTGAAGGGGCCTTTGTGTTGGAGAGACCTTTGTCGACCATTGAAGGTAGAGAGGAAGTGGAGGAGAGAGAAGTGGGAGAGGGGATTAGGGACAGAGAGTAGGGGAAGAAGAGAGGGGAGAGGGGATAGAGAGGGAATGGGGAGAAACGGGGGGGAGAGATGAGGAAGGAAGGGAAGAGGGAAGAAGGGTAAGAAGGAGGAGGAAGGAGGGGGGAAGGGTTTTTACGTCTTCAAGACAAGGTAAACATTGCTACCTTGGTTCTCTATGTATTGGTTATGTGCTCTTGAGACACTCCTGAAGATGCTGATGTGAAACATTGTTATCACTAGTGTCTTCCTATTTTTTTCTTATTATTATTATTTTTAGTAATAGTACTAGAAGTAGCAGCAGCAGCAGCAGTAGTAGTAGTAGTAGTAGTAGTAGTAGTAGTAGTAGTAGTAGTAGTAGCAGTAGTAGTAGTAATTTTTCTTAGTTTCTAAGTATGAAGTCATTTACGAGTACACCTCAAGTGTGTGTGTGTGTGTGTTCTTTATTTCTGCCTAAAAGCCGAGCTACAACAATGCTGTTGGCGTTATTAAGTCTTAGAAGAAATCTTCCAGGATTGTGAAAATTGCGAATTTTTTTCCAAGACTTCTGAAGATACTGTCTGGGAAAAGTTGCAGTCGCAGCTGGCTGAAACGTTGCTAGCCGGCTAGAAGGTCGTAATATTCCAGTTCCAGATAAAAATCCAGTCAATGTGGATGTTCCAGAACTACAGCAAGGAGTTTCAGGCCTGAAGAAGCAATTCTGGCTGGAAAGAAATGTTCCAGTTGAGTGGAACAGAACAAGTGTAGAGAGAATATCACAGACACCAGAGTCCTTCCAGACTTACTGTTACATTCCACACCACAGACACAAGAGTCCCTCCAGACTGACTGTTACATTCCACACCACAGACACCAGAGTCCCTCCAGACTTACTGTTACATTCCACACCACAGACACAAGAGTCCCTCCAGACTTACTGTTACATTCCACACCACAGACACAAGAGTCCCTCCAGACTGACTGTTACATTCCACACCACAGACACCAGAGTCCTTCCAGACTGACTGTTACATTCCACTCCACAGACACCAGAGTCCCTCCAGACTGACTGTTACATTCCACACCACAGACATCAGAGTCCTTCCAGACTGACTGTTACATTCCACACCACAGACATCAGAGTCCCTCCAGACTGACTGATACATTACACACCACAGACACCAGAGTCCCTCCAGACTGACTGTTACATTCCACACCACAGACACCAGAGTCCTTCCAGACTGACTGTTACATTCCACACCACAGACATCAGAGTCCCTCCAGACTGACTGTTACATTCCACACCACAGACACCAGAGTCCCTCCAGACTGGTTGCAGAGTGAAGTGAAGGTTGCAGAGTGGAGTGCAGATTGCAGAGCGGAGTGCAGGTTGCAGAGCGGAGTGCAGGTTGCAGAGTGGAGTGCAGGTTGCAGAGCGGAGTGCAGGTTGCAGTGTGGAGCGCAGGTTGTAGAGTGGAGTGCAGGTTGCAGAGTGGAGCGCAGGTTGTTGAGTGGAGTGCAGGTTGCAGAGTGGAGCGCAGGTTGTAGAGTGGAGTGCAGGTTGCAGAGTGCAGGTTGCATAACTTATGGAAGTTTGGCAACAGGAAGAACACTGTATAACATTCAACTTACTGGAGAAAGCATTTCACAAGGAAGGAACCATTCCAGAATATAGCAAAACCATTCCAGACTTTAGGAGCCATTCCAGTTTTACATTCCAGGCGATACAAGTGAATTCTCTTTGTTTATACCACATTGGAAAAAATCCACTGTGAATATATATATATATATATATATATATATATATATATATATATATATATATATATATATATATATATATATATATATATTATATTTGTATATATATGATAGAGAGAGAGATAGAGAGAGAGACAGAGTTGTATTTCTTTAATATTTCCCTAAGCTCTAAATCAGTGAACATCATTTAGAGCAACGAGTGTGCATGGAGACTCGATCGTCCGTATACAAATCGTGGCCTCGTCTCTGATCATCCAAGCTGTTTGTGCTGGCTTCTGCAAGGTGTTACTGTAGCAGCACACTCAACCCCCCTGGGCGTTCACCCTAAAAAAAAAACAGGTGCTACGTTTAAACTGAAACGGAGAGGGGAAGGAGAAGACGGGAAATTTAGGGGAGAGGGAGAAGGGGTGAGAAGGAGGAGAGGGAGAGAGGGTGAGAAAACCAAGGGGAAGGGGAATTATTCCCCTCACGTTGTTGCTGAGGCAAGATTGGACTCAAAACTTTTAAGCTGGTTTAATTGTCAGGTCTCGTGGGAGGTTGAGGGACGAGGGAGGAACAGAAAAACCTGTTGAACTTAACGGTAGTGTAACGCTACTGTTGCCAACTGTTCTGTTCTTGTTTACAAAAGAATGTGTCTGGTACCAGTACACACACACATACTTACATATATATATATATATATATATATATATATATATATATATATATATATAGATATATATATATATATATATATATATATATATATATATATATATATATATATATATATATATATATATATATATATATTTATGTATGTATATGCAGAGGAGGAGGTGTAGAGTTACTAAAAGTATTATTGAGATGACTGAGGAGGGGTTATTGGATTGGTTTGGTCATTTAGAGAGAATGGAGCAAAACACGATGACTTGGAGTGTATTTAGATCTATAGTGGAGTGGAGGAGGGGTAGGGGTCGCCCTGGGAAAGGATGGAGAGAGGGGTTAAATGAGGTTTTGTGTGCAAGGGGCTTGGACATGGAGCAGGTATGTGTAAGCGTGTTAGATAGGAGTGAATGGAGTCCAATGTTTTTGGGACTTGACGAGCTGTCGGAGTGCGAGCATGGTAATATTTTGGAAAGGGATTCAGGGAAACCGGTTAGCCGGATTTCAGTCCTGGAGGTGGGAAGTACAGTGCCTGCACTCTGAAGGTGGGGTGGAGGTGGGAAGTACAGTGCCTGCACTCTGAAGGTGGGGTGGAGGTGGGAAGTACAGTGCCTGCACTCTGAAGGTGGGGTGGAGGTGGGAAGTACAGTGCCTGCACTCTGAAGGTGGGGTGGAGGTGGGAAGTACAGTGCCTGCACTCTGAAGGTGGGGTGGAGGTGGGAAGTACAGTGCCTGCACTCTGAAGGTGGGGTGGAGGTGGGAAGTACAGTGCCTGCACTCTGAAGGTGGGGTGGAGGTGGGAAGTACAGTGCCTGCACTCTGAAGGTGGGGTGGAGGTGGGAAGTACAGTGCCTGCACTCTGAAGGTGGGGTGGAGGTGGGAAGTACAGTGCCTGCACTCTGAAGGTGGGGTGGAGGTGGGAAGTACAGTGCCTGCACTCTGAAGGTGGGGTGGAGGTGGGAAGTACAGTGCCTGCACTCTGAAGGTGGGGTGGAGGTGGGAAGTACAGTGCCTGCACTCTGAAGGTGGGGTGGAGGTGGGAAGTACAGTGCCTGCACTCTGAAGGTGGGGTGGAGGTGGGAAGTACAGTGCCTGCACTCTGAAGGTGGGGTGGAGGTGGGAAGTACAGTGCCTGCACTCTGAAGGGATAGTGTGAATGATAGTGGAAGTTTTTCTTCTTCAGGTCACCCTGGGAGACGGCCAGCCTAGCACCTAGGCCAGGATGGCACCTGGCCCCAGGATAACCCCTGGCCCCGGGATAACACCTGTCCCCAGGGTGCCACCTGGCCCCAGGATGCCACCTTACCCCAGGAAGCCACCTGGCCCCGGGATACCACCTGGCCCCAGGATGCAACCTGCTCCCAGGATGCCACCTGGCCCCAGGACGCCACCTGGCTCCAGGATACCCCCTGGCCCAGGGATGACACCTGTCCCCAGGGTGCCACCTGGCCCCAGGATGCAACCTGCTCCTAGGATGCCACCTGGCCCTAGGAAGCCACCTGGCCCCAGGATAGCACCTGGCCCCAGGATGCCACCTGGCCCCAGCATGCCTCACACACGCATATAGATAGAAGGTTAAGCTGGCCCTCCCAACAGCAGATAAGCTTCCCAGTTGCTGGTAACCGCGCTAAAGCTGTCAGATATTAACATACAAAGCTTGACTAAGAAAAGGAGGTTATTAAAAGTTCTCATTGTAAAGCTTTGACTTGACACAGCTCTATGCAGAGGGAAACATGACTTGACACAGCTCTATGCAAAGGGAAACATGGTTTGACACAGCTCTATGCAGAGGGAAACATGACTTGACACAGCTCTATGCAGAGGGAAACATGACTTGACACAGCTCTATGCAGAGGGAAGCATGACTTGACACAGCTCTATGCAGAGGGAAACATGACTTGACACAGCTCTATGCAGAGGGAAA
Source organism: Cherax quadricarinatus (assembly GCF_038502225.1). Lineage (NCBI taxonomy): Eukaryota > Metazoa > Arthropoda > Malacostraca > Decapoda > Parastacidae > Cherax > Cherax quadricarinatus. The sequence continues at coordinate 18,261,306 of NC_091357.1, forward strand.
CATGACTTGACACAGCTCTATGCAGAGGGAAATATGACTTGACACAGCTCTATGCAGAGGGAAACATGACTTGACACAGCTCTATGCAGAGGGAAATATGACTTGACACAGCTCTATGCAGAGGGAAACATGACTTGACACAGCTCTATGCAGAGGGAAGCATGACTTGACACAGCTCTATGCAGAGGGAAACATGACTTGACACAGCTCTATGCAGAGGGAAACATGACTTGACACAGCTCTATGCAGAGGGAAGCATGACTTGACACAGCTCTATGCAGAGGGAAACATGACTTGACACAGCTCTATGCAGAGGGAAATATGACTTGACACAGCTCTATGCAGAGGGAAACATGACTTGACACAGCTCTATGCAGAGGGAAATATGACTTGACACAGCTCTATGCAGAGGGAAACATGACTTGACACAGCTCTATGCAGAGGGAAGCATGACTTGACACAGCTCTATGCAGAGGGAAACATGACTTGACACAGCTCTATGCAGAGGGAAATATGACTTGACACAGCTCTATGCAGAGGGAAACATGACTTGACACAGCTCTATGCAGAGGGAAATATGACTTGACACAGCTCTATGCAGAGGGAAACATGACTTGACACAGCTCTATGCAGAGGGAAACATGACTTGACAAAGCTCTATGCAGAGGGAAACATGACTTGACACAGCTCTATGCAGAGGGAAACATGACTTGACACAGCTCTATGCAGAGGGAAGCATGACTTGACACAGCTCTATGCAGAGGGAAACATGACTTGACACAGCTCTATGCAGAGGGAAACATGACTTGACACAGCTCTATGCAGAGGGAAACATGACTTGACACAGCTCTATGCAGAGGGAAACATGACTTGACACAGCTCTATGCAGAGGGAAGCATGACTTGACACAGCTCTATGCAGAGGGAAACATGACTTGACACAGCTCTATGCAGAGGGAAACATGACTTGACACAGCTCTATGCAGAGGGAAGCATGACTTGACACAGCTCTATGCAGAGGGAAACATGACTTGACACAGCTCTATGCAGAGGGAAACATGACTTGACAAAGCTCTATGCAGAGGGAAACATGACTTGACACAGCTCTATGCAGAGGGAAACATGACTTGACACAGCTCTATGCAGAGGGAAATATGACTTGACACAGCTCTATGCAGAGGGAAACATGACTTGACACAGCTCTATGCAGAGGGAAACATGACTTGACACAGCTCTATGCAGAGGGAAGCATGACTTGACACAGCTCTATGCAGAGGGAAACATGACTTGACACAGCTCTATGCAGAGGGAAACATGACTTGACAAAGCTCTATGCAGAGGGAAACATGACTTGACACAGCTCTATGCAGAGGGAAACATGACTTGACACAGCTCTATGCAGAGGGAAATATGACTTGACACAGCTCTATGCAGAGGGAAACATGACTTGACACAGCTCTATGCAGAGGGAAACATGACTTGACACAGCTCTATGCAGAGGGAAGCATGACTTGACACAGCTCTATGCAGAGGGAAACATGACTTGACACAGCTCTATGCAGAGGGAAGCATGACTTGACACAGCTCTATGCAGAGGGAAACATGACTTGACACAGCTCTATGCAGAGGGAAACATGACTTGACACAGCTCTATGCAGAGGGAAACATGACTTGACACAGCTCTATGCAGAGGGAAATATGACTTGACACAGCTCTATGCAGAGGGAAACATGACTTGACACAGCTCTATGCAGAGGGAAACATGACTTGACACAGCTCTATGCAGAGGGAAGCATGACTTGACACAGCTCTATGCAGAGGGAAACATGACTTGACACAGCTCTATGCAGAGGGAAACATTACTTGACACAGCTCTATGCAGAGGGAAACATGGTTTGACACAGCTCTATGCAGAGGGAAACATTACTTGACACAGCTCTATGCAGAGGGAGACATGACTTGACACAGCTCTATGTAGAGGGAAACATGACTTGACACAGCTCTATGCAGAGGGAAATATGACTTGACACAGCTCTATGCAGAGGGAAACATGACTTGACACAGCTCTATGCAGAGGGAAGCATGACTTGACACAGCTCTATGCAGAGGGAAGCATGACTTGACACAGCTCTATGCAGAGGGAAGCATGACTTGACACAGCTCTATGCAGAGGGAAGCATGACTTGACACAGCTCTATTTAGAGGGAAACATGACTTGACACAGCTCTATGCAGAGGGAAAAATGACTTGACACAGCTCTATGCAGAGGGAAACATGACTTGACACAGCTCTATGCAGAGGGAAGCATGACTTGACACAGCTCTATGCAGAGGGAAGCATGACTTGACATAGCTCTATGCAGAGGGAAACATGACTTGCCAAGGCTCTACACAAAGCTCTACAAGGAAGAAAGGATAGATCACTTATGCACGTAACCTTTGTGCCTTGAACGTTCTCTTGCATGATCAGAACGTCTGGGAATTGTGACGTTCTCTCTATATTTAACATTTGTCAGGACACCTGACAGGAGGTTAGATAGGCAAGACGCTAGACAGACAGAACGCTAGACAGACAGGATGCCTGACAGGCATAACTCAAGACAATCAGAAATCTAGACAGGACACCAGACAGGATGCTAGACAGGCCACCAGACAGGATGCTAGACAGGACACCAGACAGGATGTTAGACAGAACACCAGACAGCATGCTAGACAGGACACCAGACAGGATGCTAGACAGGACACCAGACAGCATGCTAGACAGGACACCAGACAGGATGCTAGACAGGACACCAGACAGGATGCTAGACAAGACACCAGACAGGATGCTAGACAGGACACCAGACAGGATGCTAGACAGGCCACCAGACAGGATGCTAGACAGGACACCAGACAGGATGCTAGACAGGCCACCAGACAGGATGCTAGACAGGACACCAGACAGGATGCTAGACAGGACACCAGACAGGATGCTAGACAAGACACCAGACAGGATGCTAGACAGGACACCAGACAGGATGCTAGACAGGCCACCAGACAGGATGCTAGACAGGACACCAGACAGGATGCTAGACAGGACACCAGACAGGATGTTAGACAGAACACCAGACAGCATGCTAGACAGGACACCAGACAGGATGCTAGACAGGACACCAGACAGGATGCTAGACAAGACACCAGACAGGATGCTAGACAGGACACCAGACAGGATGCTAGACAGGCCACCAGACAGGATGCTAGACAGGACACCAGACAGGATGCTAGACAGGCCACCAGACAGGATGCTAGACAGGACACCAGACAGGATGCTAGACAGGACACCAGACAGGATGCTAGACAAGACACCAGACAGGATGCTAGACAGGACACCAGACAGGATGCTAGACAGGCCACCAGACAGGATGCTAGACAGGACACCAGACAGGATGCTAGACAAGACACCAGACAGAACCAGACAGGATGCTAGACAGGACACCAGACAGGATGCTATACAGGACACCAGACAGGATGCTAGACAGGACACCAGACAGGATGCTAGACAGGACACCAGACAGGATGCTAGACAGGACACCAGACAGGATGCTAGACAGGACACCAGACAGGATGCTAGACAAGACACCAGACAGGATGCTGGACAGGACACCAGACAGGATGCTAGACAGGCCACCAGACAGGATGCTAGACAGGACACCAGACAGGATGCTAGACAGGCCACCAGACAGGATGCTAGACAGGACACCAGACAGGATGCTAGACAGGACACCAGACAGGATGCTAGACAAGACACCAGACAGGATGCTAGACAGGACACCAGACAGGATGCTAGACAGGCCACCAGACAGGATGCTAGACAGGACACCAGACAGGATGCTAGACAGGACACCAGACAGGATGTTAGACAGAACACCAGACAGCATGCTAGACAGGACACCAGACAGGATGCTAGACAGGACACCAGACAGGATGCTAGACAAGACACCAGACAGGATGCTAGACAGGACACCAGACAGGATGCTAGACAGGCCACCAGACAGGATGCTAGACAGGACACCAGACAGGATGCTAGACAGGCCACCAGACAGGATGCTAGACAGGACACCAGACAGGATGCTAGACAGGACACCAGACAGGATGCTAGACAAGACACCAGACAGGATGCTAGACAGGACACCAGACAGGATGCTAGACAGGCCACCAGACAGGATGCTAGACAGGACACCAGACAGGATGCTAGACAAGACACCAGACAGGATGCTAGACAGGACACCAGACAGGATGCTATACAGGACACCAGACAGGATGCTAGACAGGACACCAGACAGGATGCTAGACAGGACACCAGACAGGATGCTAGACAGGACACCAGACAGGATGCTAGACAGGACACCAGACAGGATGCTAGACAAGACACCAGACAGGATGCTGGACAGGACACCAGACAGGATACTAGACAGGCCACCAGACAGGATGCTAGACAGGACACCAGACAGGATGCTAGACAGGCCACCAGACAGGATGCTAGACAGGACACCAGACAGGATGCTAGACAGGACACCAGACAGGATGCTAGACAAGACACCAGACAGGATGCTAGACAGGACACCAGACAGGATGCTAGACAGGCCACCAGACAGGATGCTAGACAGGACACCAGACAGGATGCTAGACAGGACACCAGACAAGATGCTAAACAGGACACCAGACAGGATGCTAGACAAGACACCAGACAGGATGCTAGACAAGACACCAGACAGGATGCTAGACAGGACACCAGACAGAATGCTATACAGGCCACCAGACAGGATGCTAGACAGGACACCAGACAGGGTGCTATACAGGACACCTGACAGGATGCAAGACAGGACACCAGACAGGATGCTAGACAGGACACCAGACAGGATGCTAGACAAGACACCAGACAGGATGCTAGACAGGACACCAGACAGGATGCTAGACAGGCCACCAGACAGGATGCTAGACAGGACACCAGACAGGATACTAGACAGGACACCAGACAGGATGCTATACAGGACACCAGACAGGATGCTAGACAGGACACCAGACAGCATGCTATACAGGACACCAGACAGGATGCTATGCAGGACACCAGACAGGATGCTAGACAGGACACCAGACAGGATGCTAGACAGGACACCAGACAGGATGCTAGACAAGACACCAGACAGGATGCTAGACAGGACACCAGACAGGATGCTAGACAGGCCACCAGACAGGATGCTAGACAGGACACCAGACAGGATGCTAGACAGGACACCAGACAGCATGCTAGACAGGACACCACAGCATGCTATACAGGACACCAGACAGGATGCTATACAGGACACCAGACAGGATGCTAGACAGGACACCAGACAGGATGCTAGACAGGACACCAGACAGGATGCTATACAGGACACCAGACAGGATGCTAGACAAGACACCAGACAGGATGCTAGACAAGACACCAGACAGGATGCTAGACAGGACACCAGACAGGATGCTAGACAGGACACCAGACAGGATGCTAGACAGAACACCAGACAGCATGCTAGACAGGACACCAGACAGGATGCTATACAGGAGACCAGACAGGATGCTAGACAAGACACCAGACAGCATGCTAGACAAGACACCAGACAGGATGCTAGACAGGACACCAGACAGGATGCTAGACAGAACACCAGACAGCATGCTAGACAGGACACCAGACAGGATGCTATACAGGAGACCAGACAGGATGCTAGACAAGACACCAGACAGGATGCTAGACAAGACACCAGACAGGATGCTAGACAGGACACCAGACAGGATGCTAGACAGAACACCAGACAGCATGCTAGACAGGACACCAGACAGGATGCTATACAGGAGACCAGACAGGATGCTAGACAAGACACCAGACAGGATGCTAGACAAGACACCAGACAGGATGCTAGACAGGACACCAGACAGGATGCTAGACAGAACACCAGACAGCATGCTAGACAAGACACCAAACAGGATGCTAGACAGGACACCAGACAGGATGCTAGACAGAACACCAGACAGCATGCTAGACAGGACACCAGACAGGATGCTATACAGAAGACCAGACAGGATGCTAGACAAGACACCAGACAGGATGCTAGACAAGACACCAGACAGGATACTAGACAGAACACCAGACAGCATGCTAGACAGGACACCAGACAGCATGCTAGACAAGACACCAGACAGGATGCTAGACAGAACACCAGACAGCATGCTAGACAGGACACCAGACAGGATGCTAGACAGGACACCAGACAGGATGCTAGACAGGACACCAGACAGGATGCTATACAGGACACCAGACAGGATGCTAGACAGAACACCAGACAGCATGCTAGACAGGACACCAGACAGGATGCTAGACAGATTCACCAGACAGACAGGATGTACCAGAGGCACACTGCTACTATATGCAATAAACCTAGACTGAACCACTCTCTATCACTACTGCTTGCAACAATATATCAGTTGATATATCGTATTGCATGTTCTAAATATTCTGTCGTTCCTTCACGGTGTAAAACATTAATGTTGTTGAATGTTCTCTGTCTATCTGTCTCTCTGTCTCTTATACAGGGTTTAACAAGGTTAAGTTAAGGGTCTTAGCTTTATAAGCTAAGAACTGTTACCTACATCAGCTCATCTCTCTCTCTCTCTTTCTCTCTCGCTCTCTCTCTCCAGTGTTCTCCCTCCTACCCTTCCTTCTCCCCTGTCACACACACACATTCCCAAACTCCCTCTTATCTTCCCTTCTCTCTTCAACTCTTTCTAATATACATCACCTTTCATCTCCCCCAACCCTCACAGTCCTCCATCATCTCCCACTCCCTCCATCTCAGTCCTCCATCATCTCCCACTCCCTCCATCCCACCGCCTTACCCCAGCATCCTCTCACCCCCACACAATCCACAATCACGCCCCACCACTTCGTGCCAAAGCTGTCGTAGATTTCTTGCAATACGTCGAACGAAGACGCGCCTAACGAAGGTTTAAGCGCCGGACTCGCAACTTTATTCACATTATGCAGATGCTGTCGCTTTCTCTGTTTTAACTCTAAATTCACCACTATTCTAATGGTAATCTCAGTTTATGGTAATTCTGGGGACGACATTATGGGGGTGGGGGTTCTAGTTGATGGTAGGGACTGGGAGAGAGAGAGAGAGAGAGAGAGAGAGAGAGAGAGAGAGAGAGAGAGAGAGAGAGAGAGAGAGAGAGAGAGAGAGAGAGAGAGAGAGAGAGAGAGAGAGAGAGAGAGAGAGAGAGAGAGAGAGAGAGAGAGAGAGAGAGCG
>NC_091357.1:18271122-18288622 GCF_038502225.1 Cherax quadricarinatus
GTGTTGATGCTGGCTGGTGGTGATGCTGGAGGAGGTAGTGATGCTGGTGGAGGTGTTGATGCTGGCTGGTGGTGATGGGGGTGAAGGTAGTGATGCTGGCTGGTGGTGATGCTGTTGGAGGTAGTGATGGTGGTGGAGGTGTTGATGCTGGCTGGTGGTGATGCTGGAGGAGGTAGTGATGCTGGTGGAGGTGTTGATGCTGGCTGGTGGTGATGCTGGAGGAGGTAGTGATGCTGGTGGAGGTGTTGATGCTGGCTGGTGGTGATGCTGGAGGAGGTAGTGATGCTGGTGGAGGTGTTGATGCTGGCTGGTGGTGATGCTGGAGGAGGTAGTGATGCTGGTGGAGGTGTTGATGCTGGCTGGTGGTGATGCTGGAGGAGGTAGTGATGCTGGTGGAGGTGTTGATGCTGGCTGGTGGTGATGCTGGAGGAGGTAGTGATGCTGGTGGAGGTGTTGATGCTGGCTGGTGGTGATGCTGGAGGAGGTAGTGATGCTGGTGGAGGTGTTGATGCTGGCTGGTGGTGATGCTGGAGGAGGTAGTGATGCTGGTGGAGGTGTTGATGCTGGCTGGTGGTGATGCTGGAGGAGGTAGTGATGCTGGTGGAGGTGTTGATGCTGGCTGGTGGTGATGCTGGAGGAGGTAGTGATGCTGGTGGAGGTGTTGATGCTGGCTGGTGGTGATGCTGGAGGAGGTAGTGATGCTGGTGGAGGTGTTGATGCTGGCTGGTGGTGATGGTGGTGAAGGTAGTGATGCTGGCTGGTGGTGATGCTGTTGGAGGTAGTGATGGTGGTGGAGGTGTTGATGCTGGCTGGTGGTGATGCTGGAGGAGGTAGTGATGCTGGTGGAGGTGTTGATGCTGGCTGGTGGTGATGCTGGAGGAGGTAGTGATGCTGGTGGAGGTGTTGATGCTGGCTGGTGGTGATGCTGGAGGAGGTAGTGATGCTGGTGGAGGTGTTGATGCTGGCTGGTGGTGATGCTGGAGGAGGTAGTGATGCTGGTGGAGGTGTTGATGCTGGCTGGTGGTGATGGTGGTGAAGGTAGTGATGCTGGCTGGTGGTGATGCTGTTGGAGGTAGTGATGCTGGCTGGTGGTGATGCAGGTAGAGGTAGTGATGCTGGCTGGTGGTGATGCAGGAGGAGGTAGTGATGCTGGCTGGTGGCGATGGTGGTGTTGGTAGTGATGCTGGCTGGTGGTGATGCAGGAGGAGGTAGTGATGCTGGAAGGTCGTGATGGTGGTGGAGGTAGTGATGCTGGCTGGTGGTGATGCAGGAGGAGGTAGTGATGCTGGCTGGTGGCGATGGTGGTGGAGGTAGTGATGCTGTCTGGTTGTGATGCTGGAGGAGGTGTTGATGCTGGCTGGTGGTGATGCTGGAGGAGGTAGTGATGCTGGTGGAGGTGTTGATGCTGGCTGGTGGTGATGCTGGAGGAGGTAGTGATGCTGGTGGAGGTGTTGATGCTGGCTGGTGGTGATGCTGGAGGAGGTAGTGATGCTGGTGGAGGTGTTGATGCTGGCTGGTGGTGATGCTGGAGGAGGTAGTGATGCTGGTGGAGGTGTTGATGCTGGCTGGTGGTGATGCTGAAGGAGGTAGTGATGGTGGTGGAGGTGTTGATGCTGGCTGGTGGTGATGCTGGAGGAGGTAGTGATGCTGGTGGAGGTGTTGATGCTGGCTGGTGGTGATGGTGGTGAAGGTAGTGATGCTGGCTGGTGGTGATGCTGTTGGAGGTAGTGATGCTGGCTAGTGGCGATGGTGGTGGTGGTAGTGATGCTGGCTGGTGGTGATGCAGGTAGAGGTAGTGATGCTGGCTGGTGGTGATGCTGGAGGAGGAAGTGATGCTGGTGGAGGTGTTGATGCTGGCTGGTGGTGATGCTGGAGGAGGTAGTGATGCTGGTGGAGGTGTTGATGCTGGCTGGTGGTGATGCTGGAGGAGGTAGTGATGCTGGTGGAGGTGTTGATGCTGGCTGGTGGTGATGCTGGAGGAGGTAGTGATGCTGGTGGAGGTGTTGATGCTGGCTGGTGGTGATGCTGGAGGAGGTAGTGATGCTGGTGGAGGTGTTGATGCTGGCTGGTGGTGATGCTGGAGGAGGTAGTGATGCTGGTGGAGGTGTTGATGCTGGCTGGTGGTGATGCTGGAGGAGGTAGTGATGCTGGTGGAGGTGTTGATGCTGGCTGGTGGTGATGGTGGTGAAGGTAGTGATGCTGGCTGGTGGTGATGCTGTTGGAGGTAGTGATGGTGGTGGAGGTGTTGATGCTGGCTGGTGGTGATGCTGGAGGAGGTAGTGATGCTGGTGGAGGTGTTGATGCTGGCTGGTGGTGATGCTGGAGGAGGTAGTGATGCTGGTGGAGGTGTTGATGCTGGCTGGTGGTGATGGTGGTGAAGGTAGTGATGCTGGCTGGTGGTGATGCTGGAGGAGGTAGTGATGCTGGTGGAGGTAGTGATGCTGGTGGAGGTAGTGATGCTGGTGGAGGTGTTGATGCTGGCTGGTGGTGATGCTGGAGGAGGTAGTGATGCTGGTGGAGGTGTTGATGCTGGCTGGTGGTGATGCTGGAGGAGGTAGTGATGCTGGTGGAGGTGTTGATGCTGGCTGGTGGTGATGCTGGAGGAGGTAGTGATGGTGGTGGAGGTGTTGATGCTGGCTGGTGGTGATGCTGGAGGAGGTAGTGATGCTGGTGGAGGTGTTGATGCTGGCTGGTGGTGATGCTGGAGGAGGTAGTGATGCTGGTGGAGGTGTTGATGCTGGCTGGTGGTGATGCTGGAGGAGGTAGTGATGCTGGTGGAGGTGTTGATGCTGGCTGGTGGTGATGCTGGAGGAGGTAGTGATGCTGGTGGAGGTGTTGATGCTGGCTGGTGGTGATGGTGGTGAAGGTAGTGATGCTGGCTGGTGGTGATGCTGTTGGAGGTAGTGATGCTGGCTAGTGGCGATGGTGGTGGTGGTAGTGATGCTGGCTGGTGGTGATGCAGGTAGAGGTAGTGATGCTGGCTGGTGGTGATGCAGGAGGAGGTAGTGATGCTGGCTGGTGGCGATGGTGGTGGAGGTAGTGATGCTTGCTGGTGGTGATGATGTTGGAGGTAGTGATGCTGGCTGGTGGTGGTGGTAGTGATGCTGGCTGGTGGTGTGCAGGTGGAGGTAGTGATGCTGGCTGGTGGTGATGCAGGAGGAGGTAGTGATGCTGGCTGGTGGTGATGCTGGAGGAGGTAGTGATGCTGGTGGAGGTGTTGATGCTGGCTGGTGGTGATGCTGGTGGAGGTAGTGATGCTGGCTGGTGGTGATGCAGGAGGAGGTAGTGATGCTGGCTGGTGGTGATGCTGGAGGAGGTAGTGATGCTGGAAGGTCGTGATGGTGGTGGAGGTATTGATGTTGGCTGGTGGTGATGCTGGTGGAGGTAGTGATGCTGGCTGGTGGTGATGCAGGAGGAGGTAGTGATGCTGGCTGGTGGTGATGCTGGAGGAGGTAGTGATGCTGGAAGGTCGTGATTGTGGTGGAGGTATTGATGCTGGCTGGTGGTGATGCTGGAGGAGGTAGTGATGCTGGCTGGTGGCGATGGTGGTGGTGGTAGTGATGCTGGCTGGTGGTGATGCAGGTGGAGTTAGTTATGCTGGCTGGTGGTGATGCTGGTGGAGGTAGTGATGCTGGTGGAGGTGTTGATGCTGGCTGGTGGTGATGCTGTTGGAGGTAGTGATGCTGGCTAGTGGCGATGGTGGTGGTGGTAGTGATGCTGGCTGGTGGTGATGCAGGTAGAGGTAGTGATGCTGGCTGGTGGTGATGCAGGAGGAGGTAGTGATGCTGGCTGGTGGCGATGGTGGTGGAGGTAGTGATGCTTGCTGGTGGTGATGATGTTGGAGGTAGTGATGCTGGCTGGTGGTGGTGGTAGTGATGCTGGCTGGTGGTGTGCAGGTGGAGGTAGTGATGCTGGCTGGTGGTGATGCAGGAGGAGGTAGTGATGCTGGCTGGTGGTGATGCTGGAGGAGGTAGTGATGCTGGTGGAGGTGTTGATGCTGGCTGGTGGTGATGCTGGTGGAGGTAGTGATGCTGGCTGGTGGTGATGCAGGAGGAGGTAGTGATGCTGGCTGGTGGTGATGCTGGAGGAGGTAGTGATGCTGGAAGGTCGTGATGGTGGTGGAGGTATTGATGTTGGCTGGTGGTGATGCTGGTGGAGGTAGTGATGCTGGCTGGTGGTGATGCAGGAGGAGGTAGTGATGCTGGCTGGTGGTGATGCTGGAGGAGGTAGTGATGCTGGAAGGTCGTGATTGTGGTGGAGGTATTGATGCTGGCTGGTGGTGATGCTGGAGGAGGTAGTGATGCTGGCTGGTGGCGATGGTGGTGGTGGTAGTGATGCTGGCTGGTGGTGATGCAGGTGGAGTTAGTTATGCTGGCTGGTGGTGATGCTGGTGGAGGTAGTGATGCTGGTGGAGGTGTTGATGCTGGCTGGTGGTGATGCTGGTGGAGGTAGTGATGCTGGCTGGTGGTGATGCAGGAGGAGGTAGTGATGCTGGAAGGTCGTGATGGTGGTGGAGGTAGTGATGCTGGCTGGTGGTGAAGCAAGTGGAGGAAGTGATGCTGGCTGGTGGTGATGCTGGTGGAGGTAGTGATGCTGGCTGGTGATGATGGTGGTGGAGGTAGTGATGCTGGCTGGTGGTGAAGCAGGTGGAGTTAGTTATGCTGGCTGGTGGTGATGCTGGTGGAGGTAGTGATGCTGGCTGGTGGTGATGCTGGAGGAGGTAATAATGCTGGCTGGTGGTGATGCTGGAGGAGGTAATAATGCTGGCTGGTGGTGATGCTGGAGGAGGTAATAATGCTGGCTGGTGGCGATGCTGGAGGAGGTAATAAGGCTGGCTGATGGTGATGCTGGAGGAGGTAATAATGCTGGCTGGTGGTGATGCTGGAGGAGGTAGTGATGCTGGCTGGTGGCGATGGTGGTGGAGGTAGTGATGCTGGCTGGTGGTGATGCTGTTGGAGGTAGTGATGCTGGCTGGTGGCGATGGTGGTGGTGGTAGTGATGCTGGCTGGTGGTGAAGCAGGTGGAGTTAGTTATAATGGCTGGTGGTGATGCTGGTGGAGATAGTTATGCTGGCTGGTGGTGATGCTGGAGGAGGTAATAATGCTGGCTGGTGGTGATGCTGGAGGAGGTAATAATGCTGGCTGGTGGTGATGCTGGAGGAGGTAACAATGCTGGCTGGTGGCGATGCTGGAGGAGGTAATAATGCTGGCTGGTGGTGATGCTGGAGGAGGTAATAATGCTGGCTGGTGGTGATGCTGGAGGAGGTAACAATGCTGGCTGGTGGCGATGCTGGAGGAGGTAATAATGCTGGCTGGTGGTGATGCTGGAGGAGGTAATAATGCTGGCTGGTGGCGATGCTGGAGGAGGTAATAATGCTGGCTGGTGGTGATGCTGGAGGAGGTAATAATGCTGGCTGGTGGTGATGCTGGAGGAGGTAACAATGCTGGCTGGTGGTGATGCTGGAGGAGGTAATAATGCTGGCTGGTGGTGATGCTGGAGGAGGTAATAATGCTGGCTGGTGGTGATGCTGGAGGAGGTAATAATGCTGGCTGGTGGTGATGCTGGAGGAGGTAATAATGCTGGCTGGTGGTGATGCTGGAGGAGGTAATAATGCTGGCTGGTGGTGATGCTGGAGGAGGTAACAATGCTGGCTGGTGGCGATGCTGGAGGAGGTAATAATGCTGGCTGGTGGTGATGCTGGAGGAGGTAATAATGCTGGCTGGTGGTGATGCTGGAGGAGGTAATAATGCTGGCTGGTGGTGATGCTGGAGGAGGTAATAATGCTGGCTGGTGGTGATGCTGGAGGAGGTAATAATGCTGGCTGGTGGTGATGCTGGAGGAGGTAATAATGCTGGCTGGTGGTGATGCTGGAGGAGGTAATAATGCTGGCTGGTGGCGATGCTGGAGGAGGTAATAATGCTGGCTGGTGGTGATGCTGAAGGAGGTAATAATGCTGGCTGGTGGTGATGCTGGAGGAGGTAATAATGCTGGCTGGTGGTGATGCTGGAGGAGGTAATAATGCTGGCTGGTGGTGATGCTGGAGGAGGTAATAATGCTGGCTGGTGGTGATGCTGGAGGAGGTAATAATGCTGGCTGGTGGTGATGCTGGAGGAGGTAATAATGCTGGCTGGTGGCGATGCTGGAGGAGGTAATAATGCTGGCTGGTGGTGATGCTGAAGGAGGTAATAATGCTGGCTGGTGGTGATGCTGGAGGAGGTAATAATGCTGGCTGGTGGTGATGCTGGAGGAGGTAATAATGCTGGCTGGTGGTGATGCTGGAGGAGGTAATAATGCTGGCTGGTGGTGATGCTGGAGGAGGTAATAATGCTGGCTGGTGGTGATGCTGGAGGAGGTAATAATGCTGGCTGGTGGTGATGCTGGAGGAGGTAATAATGCTGGCTGGTGGTGATGCTGGAGGAGGTAACAATGCTGGCTGGTGGCGATGCTGGAGGAGGTAATAATGCTGGCTGGTGGTGATGCTGGAGGAGGTAACAATGCTGGCTGGTGGTGATGCTGGAGGAGGTAATAATGCTGGCTGGTGGTGATGCTGGAGGAGGTAATAATGCTGGCTGGTGGTGATGCTGGAGGAGGTAATAATGCTGGCTGGTGGTGATGCTGGAGGAGGTAATAATGCTGGCTGGTGGTGATGCTGGAGGAGGTAATAATGCTGGCTGGTGGCGATGCTGGAGGAGGTAATAATGCTGGCTGGTGGTGATGCTGAAGGAGGTAATAATGCTGGCTGGTGGAGATTCTGGAGGAGGTAATAATGCTGGCTGGTGGTGATGCTGGAGGAGGTAATAATGCTGGCTGGTGGTGATGCTGGAGGAGGTAATAATGCTGGCTGGTGGTGATGCTGGAGGAGGTAATAATGCTGGCTGGTGGTGATGCTGGAGGAGGTAATAATGCTGGCTGGTGGTGATGCTGGAGGAGGTAATAATGCTGGCTGGTGGTGATGCTGGAGGAGGTAACAATGCTGGCTGGTGGCGATGCTGGAGGAGGTAATAATGCTGGCTGGTGGTGATGCTGGAGGAGGTAATAATGCTGGCTGGTGGTGATGCTGGAGGAGGTAATAATGCTGGCTGGTGGTGATGCTGGAGGAGGTAATAATGCTGGCTGGTGGTGATGCTGGAGGAGGTAATAATGCTGGCTGGTGGTGATGCTGGAGGAGGTAATAATGCTGGCTGGTGGTGATGCTGGAGGAGGTAACAATGCTGGCTGGTGGCGATGCTGGAGGAGGTAACAATGCTGGCTGGTGGCGATGCTGGAGGAGGTAATAATGCTGGCTGGTGGCGATGCTGGAGGAGGTAATAATGCTGGCTGGTGGTGATGCTGGAGGAGGTAATAATGCTGGCTGGTGGCGATGCTGGAGGAGGTAACAATGCTGGCTGGTGGCGATGCTGGAGGAGGTAATAATGCTGGCTGGTGGTGATGCTGGAGGAGGTAATAATGCTGGCTGGTGGCGATGCTGGAGGAGGTAACAATGCTGGCTGGTGGCGATGCTGGAGGAGGTAATAATGCTGGCTGGTGGTGATGCTGGAGGAGGTAATAATGCTGGCTGGTGGCGATGCTGGAGGAGGTAACAATGCTGGCTGGTGGCGATGCTGGAGGAGGTAATAATGCTGGCTGGTGGTGATGCTGGAGGAGGTAATAATGCTGGCTGGTGGCGATGCTGGAGGAGGTAACAATGCTGGCTGGTGGCGATGCTGGAGGAGGTAATAATGCTGGCTGGTGGTGATGCTGGAGGAGGTAATAATGCTGGCTGGTGGCGATGCTGGAGGAGGTAACAATGCTGGCTGGTGGCGATGCTGGAGGAGGTAATAATGCTGGCTGGTGGTGATGCTGGAGGAGGTAATAATGCTGGCTGGTGGCGATGCTGGAGGAGGTAACAATGCTGGCTGGTGGCGATGCTGGAGGAGGTAATAATGCTGGCTGGTGGCGATGCTGGAGGAGGTAATAATGCTGGCTGGTGGTGATGCTGGAGGAGGTAATAATGCTGGCTGGTGGCGATGCTGGAGGAGGTAATAATGCTGGCTGGTGGTGATGCTGGAGGAGGTAATAATGCTGGCTGGTGGTGATGCTGGAGGAGGTAATAATGCTGGCTGGTGGTGATGCTGGAGGAGGTAATAATGCTGGCTGGTGGTGATGCTGGAGGAGGTAATAATGCTGGCTGGTGGTGATGCTGGAGGAGGTAATAATGCTGGCTGGTGGTGATGCTGGAGGAGGTAACAATGCTGGCTGGTGGTGATGCTGGAGGAGGTAATAATGCTGGCTGGTGGTGATGCTGGAGGAGGTAATAATGCTGGCTGGTGGTGATGCTGGAGGAGGTAATAATGCTGGCTGGTGGTGATGCTGGAGGAGGTAATAATGCTGGCTGGTGGTGATGCTGGAGGAGGTAACAATGCTGGCTGGTGGTGATGCTGGAGGAGGTAATAATGCTGGCTGGTGGTGATGCTGGAGGAGGTAATAATGCTGGCTGGTGGTGATGCTGGAGGAGGTAATAATGCTGGCTGGTGGTGATGCTGGAGGAGGTAATAATGCTGGCTGGTGGTGATGCTGGAGGAGGTAATAATGCTGGCTGGTGGTGATGCTGGAGGAGGTAACAATGCTGGCTGGTGGTGATGCTGGAGGAGGTAATAATGCTGGCTGGTGGTGATGCTGGAGGAGGTAATAATGCTGGCTGGTGGTGATGCTGGAGGAGGTAACAATGCTGGCTGGTGGTGATGCTGGAGGAAGTAATAATGCTGGCTGGTGGTGATGCTGGAGGAGGTAATAATGCTGGCTGGTGGTGATGCTGGAGGAGGTAATAATGCTGGCTGGTGGTGATGCTACATCTCCAGAGGTTCATCTCATCTCCGCATGATCAAATCCAGCATCTTCATCTGGTTTACCCATCTTTACACATAAAGCGACAATAACATTCCATAAATGGTGCCCCCTGGTTCTGATAACTTCCCCTCTTTCGTGTGTCCCCTCTCCCTCTCTCTCTTCCCTCTCCATTCCCTCTCATTCCTCCCCATTTCCCTCTCCCAACACTCTCAAGCGAATAACGTTGTAACCACCAAAGAAAAAATATTATAAGCTCAACCTAACGAAGATTTATGCAGGAAATTAATACACATCGCTGTGTGTGTGTGTGTGTGTGTGTGTGTGTGTGTGTGTGTGTGTGTGTGTGTGTGTGTGTGTGTGTGTGTGTGTGTGTGTGTGTGTGTGTGTGTGTGTGTGTGTGTGTGTGTGTGTGTGTGTGTGTGTGTGTGTGTGTGTGTGTGTGTATGCGTGTGTGTGTGTGTGTGTGTGTGTGTGTGTGTGTGTGTGTGTGTGTGTGTGTGTGTGTGTGTGTGTGTGTGTGTGTGTGTGTGTGTGTGTGTATGATGGAGATCCTGCTTGTGACTGTCCTGGTCCACACCTGGGCAGTATTGCTCTTCGGGTCAAATTGTTGAGCAGTATCGAGAGAGAGAGAGAGAGAGAGAGCAATGTACAGACCTCAGTGGCAACATGCAGACCCTATCAACTTCCTAATGGAAAATATTGACTCCCTTCTGCTACAACACAACTGTCAACATATTATAATTGTTGGTGACCTCAACCAGCACCTTATACAGAGGGACTTTGATGACCTTCTTGCAGTGTTTGACATGAGAAACTTTGTTGATTTCCCTACTCATATCTCTGGCTCCTCCCTTGACCCAGTAGTGAGTGATCTGGCAGAAGGCATAGTCACTTGTCAACCCCTCGGCTATGTTGGATCGTCTGACCACAAGGCTGTTTTTACCACACTTAAGATCCCAACAGAACGAGGTGAGGAGTCCACACGCACAACCTGGCTATGGGAAAGAGGTAATTGGCCAGCCCTTTGCTCTGAGCTCGCCACCACCGACTGGAATGCTCTTCTCCAAGGGGATGTTGACAACCAAGTGAAAGCCTTCACTGGACACATCCTTAATCTGCAACAAGAACACATTCCTCACCGGCAATATGTGACAAAGCCTACAGATCAGCCTTGGTTTAGCTTTCGTTGTAGAGAGGCTGCTACTGCTAAGTACAAAGCATGGCGAAGGTATAAGAGACATCCTACCACCTATAACAGGAACTTGCACATGCAAGCCTGTAGGCATATGGGTGATGTTCAAAAGTGGGCCATTGCTAAATGGGAGGTGGACACTAAAAGAAAGTTAGCATCAGGTAGGGTAGGCTCCAAAACCTGGTGGTCCCTGGTCAAGGACAGACAAGGTTATCTGCCTGATGAACTTATTCCACCTCTAAATCGACAGGATGGGACCACCTCTACTAGTAGTCAAGAGAAGGCGGACCTCTTTGCTGAACACTTTGCTACCAAAATGCAAGTTCCTGATCCAGCAAGGGATCCTCCTTGGCTAGCTGCAAGAACTGTGTCAAAATTGTCAGTGGGAATAATAAGGCAGGAGGAGGTGCATTTCCTACTTAAATCACTTGACCAAGAAAAGGCTGTGGGCCCAGACAAGTTGAGCCCAAGATTGTTGAGAAGATGTGCAGACCAGCTAGCAGCACCTCTAACTCGCATCTTTCAGCACTGCCTAGTACAGTGTAAATGGCCCTCTCTATGGAAAGATGCAAATGTAGTCCCTGTTCACAAAAAGAAGAGCAGAGCAGAAATCAGCAACTACAGACCAGTGTCACTCCTGTCAATCACTGGTAAGATCCTTGAGACAATAATCTCAAGACAAATGACAGATTTTTTTGACTACCACTCACTACTTTGTGATCGTCAATATGACTTCAGGAAAGGTTACTCTGCTGCTGATCTGTTGTTAAACCTCTCCACTAAGTGGCACTAGTCACTGGATGAATCCAAAGTCAGTTGTGTGGTAGCACTGGACATTGCTGGCGCTTTCGACCGGGTGTGGCACCAGGGCCTCTTAGCAAAACTTCAAGCACTGGGAATTGCAGGCTCTACGCTATGTCTCCTCAGTGATTACCTTCATGGTAGATCTCTAAGTGTAGTCCTCAATGGAACGGAATAAGCAAGGCATCCTATTGGGGCAAGCGTTCCACAAGGAAGCGTGCTGGGTCCATTGTTATGGAATGTCTACTTCAACGACCTTCTTCATCTCATCCCAGAATCACATGCATATGCAGACGACTGTACACTGACATTCACTTATCCAAGAGAAGAAATGCCAGCTGCTCTAAGCTACATCAATCACCAGCTGAGAGCTATATCAGCTTGGGGAAATAGATGGCAAGTAACATTTGCACCTGAGAAAACGCAAATGATGATCGTCTCTAGGCACCATGATGGTAATGCTGGTGCAGTAGTAAGGATGAATGGGAGGATGTTGGCACCTGGAGAAGAAGTTGATATCCTTGGGGTGAAATTTGACTCCAAACTAACCATGAAGAACCATGTTGTAAATCTTGCAAACAAGGCAGCCAGGAAGCTTACAGCACCTCGCCGTATCTCGCATCTGCTTGACAGTAGGGGTTGCAAGATCCTGTACGAGGCACAAGTACGCTCACACCTTGAGTATGCTCCACTTTCTTGGTTTGCCTGCCCCCCCTCTCATCTGCGACTGCTTGACAGAGTAGAGAACAGAGCAAGACGTCTCATCTCTCGCCTGGACCCATCCTGGATAGATCTGTCATTTCAGCAGAGCCTTCAACATAGGAGGGATGTGGGTGGCCTTACTGTTATGTACAAGGCCAATATTGTCAAAATACCACACTTGGATCCACTTCGAGGACAACGTGAAACAAGCTTTTATGCCACAAGACGGGCAGAAAGCAGCAACTTCACTCTGGCTGTACCCTTCTCCAGAACATCACTTCATCTGAGATCATACATACCCAGGATGACTCGAGTATGGAACACATTCGTACAGCATAATGATGTCAACGAGATAAAGTCAGTTGATCAAATGAAAACGCTTGCCCAGAGATGGCTCCAACTTCATCCTGTTCCCTACTTGTATGTCTCATAACAATAAAAATGCTTTCAAATGAGCTGATGTAGGTAACAGCTCTTAGCTGGCCAATAAAGTTAGGAATCCTTAACCTGTAATATAGCTGTCAATAAAGCTAGGGATCCTTAACCTTGTCAAACCCTGTGTAAAAAAAAAAAAAAAAAAAAAAAGAGAGAGAGATAGAGAGAGTCCCTCCTATGATTGACTTCTGACTTTTATTCTTAATCCGTGGATGTTCCTTAAAGAGAAAGGAGAGAAAGGGAGTGATGGAAGCAGGGAGAAAGGGAGGTAGAAAGTAAAGGAGGGAGGAAGACAGAGATGTAATGAGAGAGTGAGGGACATAGGGGAGTGAGGTAGGAAAGTGGGAGGTAAATAGGGAGTAAGGGAGAGGGTGAGAGTGAAGGAGATAGGGAATGAAGGAGAGGGATGGAGAGGATGGGAGAGAGAGAGGTAGGGAGTGAAGGAGGAAGGGTGGGAGGGCTCACTCATGATGGAGGACCTGGGGGTGAGCATACTGCCCAGGATATTACTTGACCTATAACTCACTTATATAATATTCACCATTCATTTTACTTTCCCCTCAACTTTCCTGCAAGTTTCTCTTCATGTCTATTTTCTTTCTGTTTTTTTCCCTCATTCATCACTTTCTATTTTCATTCCCCTAACTTCCCCTCAACATACCCACCCCTGCCAGTGACACAGTCCTGCCAGTGACACAGTCCTGCCAGTGACACAGTCCTGCCAGTGACACAGTCCTGCCAGTGACACAGTCCTGCCAGTGACACAGTCCTGCCAGTGACACAGTCCTGCCAGTGACACAGCCCTGCCAGTGACACAGTCCTGCCAGTGACACAGTCCTGCCAGTGACACAGTCCTGCCAGTAACACAGCCCTGCCAGTGACACAGTCCTGCCAGTGACACAGTCCTGCCAGTGACACAGTCCTGCCAGTGACACTGTCCTGCCAGTGACACAGTCCTGCCAGTGACACAGCCCTGCCAGTGACACAGTTCTGCCAGTGACACAGTCCTGCCAGTGACACAGCCCTGCCAGTGACACAGTCCTGCCAGTGACACAGTCCTGCCAGTGACACAGTCCTGCCAGTGACACAGTCCTGCCAGTGACACAGTCCTGCCAGTGACACAGTCCTGCCAGTGACACAGCCCTGCCAGTGACACAGTCCTGCCAGTGACACAGTCCTGCCAGTGACACAGCCCTGCCAGTGACACAGTCCTGCCAGTGACACAGTCCTGCCAGTGACACAGCCCTGCCAGTGACACAGTCCTGCCAGTGACACAGTCCTGCCAGTGACACAGCCCTGCCAGTGACACAGTCCTGCCAGTGACACAGCCCTGCCAGTGACACAGTCCTGCCAGTGACACAGTCCTGCCAGTGACACAGCCCTGCCAGTGACACAGTTCTGCCAGTGACACAGTCCTGCCAGTGACACAGCCCTGCCAATGACACAGTCCTGCCAGTGACACAGTCCTGCCAGTGACACAGCCCTGCCAGTGACACAGTCCTGCCAGTGACACAGTCCTGCCAGTGACACAGTCCTGCCAGTGACACAGCCCTGCCAGTGACACAGTCCTGCCAGTGACACAGCCCTGCCAGTGACACAGTCCTGCCAGTGACACAGTCCTGCCAGTGACACAGCCCTGCCAGTGACACAGTCCTGCCAGTGACACAGTCCTGCCAGTGACACAGTCCTGCCAGTGACACAGTCCTGCCAGTGACACAGTCCTGCCAGTGACACAGTCCTGCCAGTGACACAGTCCTGCCAGTGACACAGTCCTGCCAGTGACACAGTCCTGCCAGTGACACAGTCCTGCCAGTGACACAGTCCTGCCAGTGACACAGTCCTGCCAGTGACACAGTCCTGCCAGTGACACAGTCCTGCCAGTGACACAGTCCTACCAGTGACACAGTCCTGCCAGTGACACAGTCCTGCCAGTGACACAGCCCTGCCAGTGACACAGTCCTGCCAGTGACACAGTCCTGCCAGTGACCCAGTCCTGCCAGTGACACAGTCCTGCCAGTGACACAGTCCTGCCAGTGACACAGTCCTGCCAGTGACACAGTCCTGCCAGTGACACAGTCCTGCCAGTGACACAGTCCTGCCAGTGACACAGTCCTGCCAGTGACACAGTCCTGCCAGTGACACAGTCCTGCCAGTGACACAGTCCTGCCAGTGACACAGTCCTGCCAGTGACACAGTCCTGCCAGTGACACAGTCCTGCCAGTGACACAGTCCTGCCAGTGACACAGTCCTGCCAGTGACACAGTCCTGCCTGCCATAATCTCTGCCCAACCTTCCATTTCATCTTCCTCATTGCACAGTAACTTACGAACGTCCACAAATTCGAACCCCAGAGGGGAGAATTTACTGCCGGAGCGGCGACAAATTCCCCCAGAGTTCAAGAGAATTTACTCCCGGAATTAGCTGGGTTGTCCGGCATTTCGTCGGCTGGTAAGATAGATTCCGAACGCTTATACCTTTATCGGGTCAGATTAAAGGATTCCAACCCCTTTTTTTGTAGGGAGGGGGTCGGTGTAGGGGGGATGGGGGGATTTTTTTGGTGTGGGGGTGGGGGGAGGGGGATTTCGTAGGGAAATTAGCGTGTTTGGTCAGTAGATAGTAAGTGGTGTGTTGTAGTGGGCTCTCTCTCTCTCTCTCTCTCTCTCTCTCTCTCTCTCTCTCTCTCTCTTTCCCTCTCTCTTTCTCTGTCTCTTTATCTATCTATCTATCTATCTCTCCCCTCTATTCCTTCTCTCCTCCTCACAAGTCAGACGTAAACAGGAAATCAAAATATCACACATGTCTGAGTGTTATATCTTAATCAGCATTATGACACTGGCATATATACCAGTGGTGAAGGAGCCATTAGATATCCCCCCAGAGAGGGATATCCACCTCCTAAGTACCACCAGAAAGATATTCTTTAAATGTTCATAGGATATTTTTATCTTCCTATGTTAACTCTGTGTTAACTTGAGAATGATTCTATAGATCGACTTCAAACCTTCAATATTAGCATCTGAAATTGACTCCCGGAGGAGGTAAACCTCAGGTAAACTCCAAGTAGCACTCTAAGTAGCTGTAGTCTATTGAGATATAGTCTACCAACCAACCTGGAGGGGTTCAGAAGGGAGCAACGCCCCCGGGGCTCGATCCATGACCAAGCCCCGGTGATATGTTCTGTGTAATGCTTACCCCGGGTTCCTTCTTCTCTTCCTGAGAGTTGTTTAGCCTCTGTTCTTCCTGACCTTTGATCACCTTCTATGGAGTCGTGCCTGAATAATAATAATAATAATAATAATAATAATAATAATAATAATAATAATAATAATAATAATAATAATAATAATAATAATAATAACAATAATTATTTCTGGTTCACACACGGTGTGAACTTTGCTCGCTGCTCCGGCGTAGAGGCACACAGGTTCGAATCCTCTGCTATTATTTATGCTTCCTGAACTAACCACGGTACGGGAGGGGGTAGAACCCATGGCGAGTGAGTCGTGAAACTCACCTCACACACTAAGGTCCGTGGTTCGATCTCCGCTACGGGTGGAAATATTAGGACGTGTTTCCTTAAGACACCTGCTGTCCATGTTCACCTAGCAGTAAAATAGGTGCCTGGGTGTTAGTGGACTGGTGTGGGTCGCATCCTGGGGACAAAACTGACCTAATTTGCGGGAATGCTCAGCATAACAAGCGGCTTTCTATATAGTAGTATGTCATTGATGTCAGCTATGGTCTGTATAAGTTGTATCATGTACTGGTACAAATATAGATAATTATTACAACAGGGAGGTTAGCATGAGCCACCACTGTGACCACAAGTGTAAGATTTTACAGATGACTCTTACTCCAGCGTGGCTATTATGAACTCTAGCTCATGGCCCCTCAAAACTTGCACTTGTGGTCACAGTGGTGGCCCATGCTAACCTCCCAATGGAGTATAAATATACCTAGTTGGATGAATCCTATTGTAGCCAGGTGGCCCAGTGGTTAAAGCACTGGCCGGGAGTTTCTCGACTTAATAGCCATGAGTTCGAGACCCCACCAATACCCTGATTTGGTTTCAACTGCGTTATTACGACTTTCTGAACTGTTCATTGTGCACGTGCACTCTCAGTGACCCACGTGTTGTGCACGTGCACTCTCAGTGACCCACATGTTGTGCACGGTAGCCCCCCAAAAGACCCGACTGCAAAGGTCACAACGGGTCTCTTTCAGCCACCTGTGGTCACAGATATGTTGTATAGGTCACTAAATCCATCAGAAATATAATCTTTGGTATATTACTGACATACAGGAGTACATGGATGGTATACCATACCCCAGAGGATATATTCAAACGCTAGTCCGACAAGTATTTCTCAATATATTTTAAACTCACATTCTATCCGACATACCCGTGTGTTTGATATATCTGCTCCTTCCTTGTCCCTGTCACAGACCTGATATATCTGAAGGTTATAGCTGTCTGCTGAGTATATCAGGGTTGCCAGCCATGATTTACAACCTTTGGGTATGCTTAAATAATTACTGAATAAGGAGGCGTAGTGAGTGTGTGTGAGAGAGAGAGAGAGAGAGAGAGAGAGAGAGAGAGAGAGAGAGAGAGAGAGAGAGAGAGAGAGAGAGAGAGAGAGAGAGAGAGAGAGAGAGAGAGAGATAAAGGAGATATAAAATGCACGGTCCACATATTTCTGAACAGTAGAAAGGGGGCAAGGAACGACTGATGCTTACCCAGCTCCACTGTTCCTTACTTTCTTCCTCTATTCTACCGTTTTGGCACTTCCCCTCATTTCCCCTCTTTCCTTCCTCCTTATCTCCCTCCTTCCCCTCTCATGTATGTCAGTATACTGTGTACACAGTGTGTGTACACTGAGATATACACCTCTCAGTATGTGTACACTGAGATATACACCCCTCAGTGTGTGTACACTGAGATATACACCTCTCAGTGTGTGTACACTGAGATATACACCTCTCAGTGTGTGTACACTGAGATATACACCTCTCAGTGTGTGTACACTGAGATATACACCCCTCAGTGTGTGTACACTGAGATATACACCCCTCAGTGTGTGTACACTGAGATATACACCTCTCAGTGTGTGTACACTGAGATATACACCCCTCAGTATGTGTACACTGAGATATACACCCCTCAGTATGTGTACACTGAGATATACACCTCTCAGTGTGTGTACACTGAGATATACACCCCTCAGTGTGTGTACACTGAGATATACACCCCTCAGTGTGTGTACACTGAGATATACACCTCTCAGTATGTGTACACTGAGATATACACCCCTCAGTGTGTGTACACTGAGATATACACCTCTCAGTATGTGTACACTGAGATATACACCCCTCAGTGTGTGTACACTGAGATATACACCCCTCAGTGTGTGTACACTGAGATATACACCTCTCAGTATGTGTACACTGAGATATACACCCCTCAGTATGTGTACACTGAGATATACACCCCTCAGTGTGTGTACACTGAGATATACACCCCTCAGTGTGTGTACACTGAGATAT
>NC_091357.1:18293622-18316122 GCF_038502225.1 Cherax quadricarinatus
GAAGAGTACTAGCAACAACTACTCAGCAACCAGGAAGAGTACTAGCAACAACTACTCAGCAACAGGAAGAGTACTAGCAACAACTACTCAGCAACCAGGAAGAGTACTAGCAACAACTACTCAGCAACCAGGAAGAGTACTAGCAACAACTACTCAGCAACCAGGAAGAGTACTAGCAACAACAACTCAGCAACCAGGAAGAGTACTAGCAACAACTACTCAGCAACCAGGAAGAGTACTAGCAACAACTACTCAGCAACCAGGAAGAGTACTAGCAACAACTACTCAGCAACCAGGAAGAGTACTAGCAACAACTACTCAGCAACCAGGAAGAGTACTAGCAACAACTACTCAGCAACCAGGAAGAGTACTAGCAACAACTACTCAGCAACCAGGAAGAGTACTAGCAACAACTACTCAGCAACCAGGAAGAGTACTAGTAGCTACCACTCAGCAACCAGAAAGAGTACTAGCAACAACTACTCAGCAACCAGGAAGAGTACTAGTAGCTACCACTCAGCATCCAGGAAGAGTACTAGCAACAACTACTCAGCAACTAGGAAGATTACTAGCAGCTACCACTCAGCAACCAGGAAGAGAACTAGCAACAACCACTCAGCAATCAGGAAGAGTACTAGCAACAACCACTCAGCAACCAGGAAGAGTACTAACAACTACCAGTCAGCAACCAGGAAGAGTACTAGCAACAACTACTCAGCAACCAGGAAGAGTACTAACAACTACCAGTCAGCAACCAGGAAGAGTACTAGCAACAACTACTCAGCAACCAGGAAGAGTACTAGCAACAACCACTCAGCAACCAGGAAGAGTACTAACAACTACCAGTCAGCAACCAGGAAGAGTACTAGCAACAACTACTCAGCAACCAGGAAGAGTACTAGCAGCTACCACTCAGCAGCCAGGAAGAGTACTAACAACTACCACTCAGCAACCAGGAAGAGTACTAGCAACAGCCACTCAGCAACCAGGAAGAGTACTAGCAGCCACCACTCAGCAACCAGGAAGAGTACTAGTAGCTACCACTCAGCAAACAGGAAGAGTACTAGCAGCTACCACTCAGCAACCAGAAAGAGTACTAGCAACAACTACTCAGCAACCAGGAAGAGTACTAGTAGCTACCACTCAGCAACCAGGAAGAGTACTAGCAGCTACCACTCAGCAACCAGGAAGAGTACTAGCAGCTACCACTCAGCAATCAGGAAGAGTACTAACAACTACCACTCAGCAACCAGGAAGAGTACTAGCAACAACTACTCAGCAACCAGGAAGAGTACTAGCAACAACTACTCAGCAACCAGGAAGAGTACTAGTAGCTAACACTCAGCAAACAGGAAGAGTACTAGCAGCTACCACTCAGCAATCAGGAAGAGTACTAGCAGCTACCACTCAGCAACCAGGAAGAGTACTAGCAGCTACCACTCAGCAATCAGGAAGAGTACTAACAACTACCACTCAGCAACCAGGAAGAGTACTAGCAACAACTACTCAGCAACCAGGAAGAGTACTAGCAACAACTACTCAGCAACCAGGAAGAGTACTAGTAGCTAACACTCAGCAAACAGGAAGAGTACTAGCAGCTACCACTCAGCAATCAGGAAGAGTACTAGTAGCTAACACTCAGCAACCAGGAAGAGTACTAGTAGCTAACACTCAGCAACCAGGAAGAGTACTAGCAGCTACCACTCAGCAATCAGGAAGAGTACTAGTAGCTAACACTCAGCAACCAGGAAGAGTACTAGCAGCTACCACTCAGCAATCAGCAAGAGTACTAGCAGCTACCACTCAGCAACCAGGAAGAGTACTAGCAGCTACCCCTCAGCAATCAGGAAGAGTACTAACAACTACCACTCAGCAACCAGGAAGAGTACTAGTAACAACTTCTCAGCAACCAGGAAGAGTACTAGCAACAACTACTCAGCAACCAGGAAGAGTACTAGCAACAACTACTCAGCAACCAGGAAGAGTACTAGCAACAGCTACTCAGCAACCAGGAAGAGTACTAGTAGCTAACACTCCCTCCCTCCCTCCCTCCCTCCCTCCCTCCCTCCCTCCCTCCATCTCCAGGGAGGAGTCAACTTAAGTGTTCCACTTATCTCTAAAAGGAACTTTTAAAACACAAGAAAAAATCTATAATAACAGCGATAATATGGTCACGTGAGAGAGTGGTATGCAAATTAGGGTGAATAGTGAAGGAGGAACATGCTGGCTACCTAGAGGGAGACCATGATGAAGACGGGAGGGAGTAGATAGATGGAGAAACCGAAAGAGAGAATTATTGTTATATATTAAATTTCTAACCAATATTAAATAACTAAGCAGTGGGATTAGGTTAGACATCACCTTGGGTTGAAATATTCTGTATATTACCTCAGTTACCAGGCTAGTGTTGGGTTTGTTGATGGTAGGATTACTAGTGGATTAACTGCCACACGTAGTACTGGCAACCAGGAAGAGTACTAGCAACAACTACTCAGCAACCAGGAAGAGTACTAGTAGCTACCACTCAGCAACCAGGAAGAGTACTAGCAACAACTACTCAGCAACCAGGAAGAGTACTAGTAGCTACCACTCAGCATCCAGGAAGAGTACTAGCAACAACTACTCAGCAACCAGGAAGAGTACTAGCAACAACTACTCAGCAACCAGGAAGAGAACTAGCAACAACCACTCAGCAATCAGGAAGAGTACTAGCAACAACCACTCAGCAACCAGGAAGAGTACTAACAACTACCAGTCAGCAACCAGGAAGAGTACTAGCAACAACTACTCAGCAACCAGGAAGAGTACTAGCAGCTACCACTCAGCAACCAGGAAGAGTACTAGTAGCTACCACTCAGCAACCAGGAAGAGTACTAGCAGCTACCACTCAGCAACCAGGAAGAGTACTAACAACTACCACTCAGCAACCAGGAAGAGTACTAGCAGCTACCACTCAGCAACCAGGAAGAGTACTAGCAGCTACCACTCAGCAACCAGGAAGAGTACTAGCAGCTACCACTCAGCAACCAGGAAGAGTACTAGCAACAACTACTCAGCAACCAGGAAGAGTACTAGCAACAACTACTCAGCAACCAGGAAGAGTTCTAGTAGCTAACACTCAGCAACCTGGAAGAGTACTAGCAGCTACCACTCAGCAACCAGGAAGAGTACTAGCAGCTACCACTCAGCAATCAGGAAGAGTACTAGCAACAACTACTCAGCAACCAGGAAGAGTACTAGCAACAACTACTCAGCAACCAGGAAGAGTACTAGCAACAGCTACTCAGCAACCAGGAAGAGTACTAGTAGCTAACACTCAGCAACCAGGAAGAGTACTAGAAGCCACGACTCAGCAACCAGGAAGAGTACTTGTAGCTGCCACTCAGCAACCAGGAAGAGTACTAGCAACAACTACTAAGCAACCAGGAAGAGTAATAGCAGCTACCACTCAGCAACCAGGAAGAGTCCTAGCAACAACTACTGAGCAACCAGGAAGAGTACTAGCAGCCACCACTCAGCAACCAGGAAGAGTACTAGCAACTACCACTCAGCAACCAGGAAGAGTTCTAGCAGCCACCACTCAGCAACCAGGAAGAGTACTAGCAGCCACCACTCAGCAACCAGGAAGAGTACTAGCAGCTACCACTCAGCAACCAGGAAGAGTTCTAGCAGCCACCACTCAGCAACCAGGAAGAGTACTAGTAGCTACCACTCAGCAACCAGGAAGAGTACTAGCAGCTACCACTCAGCAACCAGGAAGAGTACTAGCAGCTACCACTCAGCAACCAGGAAGAGTACTAGCAGCTACCACTCAGCAACCAGGAAGAGTACTAGCAGCTACCACTCAGCAACCAGGAAGAGTACTAGCAGCTACCACTCAGCAACCAGGAAGAGTACTAGCAGCTACCACTCAGCAACCAGGAAGAGTACTAGCAGCTACCACTCAGCAACCAGGAAGAGTTCTAGCAGCCACCACTCAGCAACCAGGAAGAGTACTAGTAGCTACCACTCAGCAACCAGGAAGAGTACTAGCAGCTACCACTCAGCAACCAGGAAGAGTACTAGCAGCTACCACTCAGCAACCAGGAAGAGTACTAGCAGCTACCACTCAGCAACCAGGAAGAGTACTAGCAGCTACCACTCAGCAACCAGGAAGAGTACTAGTAGCTACCACTCAACAACCAGGAAGAGTACTAGCAACAACTACTCAGCAACCAGGAAGAGTACTAGCAGCTACCACTCAGCAACCAGGAAGAGTACTAGCAGCTACCACTCAGCAACCAGGAAGAGTTCTAGCAGCCACCACTCAGCAACCAGGAAGAGTACTAGTAGCTACCACTCAGCAACCAGGAAGAGTACTAGCAGCTACCACTCAGCAACCAGGAAGAGTACTAGCAGCTACCACTCAGCAACCAGGAAGAGTACTAGCAGCCACCACTCAGCAACCAGGAAGAGTACTAGCAGCTACCACTCAGCAACCAGGAAGAGTACTAGCAGCCACCACTCAGCAACCAGGAAGAGTACTAGCAGCCACCACTCAGCAACCAGGAAGAGTACTAGCAGCCACCACTCAGCAACCAGGAAGAGTACTAGCAGCCACCACTCAGCAACCAGGAAGAGTACTAGCAGCCACCACTCAGCAACCAGGAAGAGTACTAGCAGCCACCACTCAGCAACCAGGAAGAGTACTAGCAGCCACCACTCAGCAACCAGGAAGAGTACTAGCAGCTACCACCAAACAAGTGTACCAACAACACACAAGTGCATCGCGTCCTCAACTTCACTTTAAGCAGCACTGGAAAACTCCCCTGACACACGACCACCACTGAGGACAGGTGTGGATGTTTGTGTTACGCCAACACACGACCACCACTGAGGACAGGTGTGGATGTTTGTGTTACCCCAACACACGACCACCACTGAGGACAGGTGTGGATGTTTGTTACCCCAACACACGACCATCACTGAGGACAGGTGTGGATGTTTGTGTTACGCCAACACACGACCACCACTGAGGACAGGTGTGGATGTTTGTGTTACCCCAACACACGACCATCACTGAGGACAGGTGTGGATGTTTGTGTTACCCCAACACACGACCACCACTGAGGACAGGTGTGGATGTTTGTGTTACGCCAACACACGACCATCACTGAGGACAGGTGTGGATGTTTGTGTTACGCCAACACACGACCATCACTGAGGACAGGTGTGGATGTTTGTGTTACGCCAACACACGACCATCACTGAGGACAGGTGTGGATGTTTGTGTTACCCCAACACACGACCATCACTGAGGACAGGTGTGGATGTTTGTTACCCCAACACACGACCATCACTGAGGACAGGTGTGGATGTTTGTGTTACCCCAACACACGACCATCACTGAGGACAGGTGTGGATGTTTGTGTTACGCCAACACACGACCATCACTGAGGACAGGTGTGGATGTTTGTGTTACGCCAACACACGACCATCACTGAGGACAGGTGTGGATGTTTGTTACCCCAACACACGACCACCACTGAGAACAGGTGTAGATGTTCGTGTTGTACTGTATTATCCGGCTTAGCCAGCATCAGTATCTCCACAACCTCCGTCCCTAGTACATAGTGGCGCTCTCTTCTAGTATTTTAGCTTCTAGGAGCGCTTCTGGCCGCTCAGATAGACACTGTGAATGTAAGGTATCTCTCTCTCTCTCTCTCTCTCTCTCTCTCTCTCTCCCTCTCTCTCTGTTCAGCTTTTTGTTCAGTTGTTCATATTTCCTGGAGGGAAGATCTCTCTTGCTTGCTCCTCGTTTCAGAGGGCCATTAAATGTGATTTGAGAATATTGCATGAAACGTAGAGACGTTCAATGTAACTCTTGTCTTGAATCATGTCACTGAGGGGTGTGTGTGTGTGTGTGTGTGTGTGTGTGTGTGTGTGTGTGTGTGTGTGTGTGTGTGTGTGTGTGTGTGTGTGTAGTCACCTAGTTGAGGTTGCGGGGGTTGAGTGCGTGTGTGTGTGTGTGTGTGTGTGTGTGTGTGTGTGTGTGTGTGTGTGTGTGTGTGTGTGTGTATGTGTGTGTGTGTGTGTGTGTGTGTGTGTGTGTGTGTGTGTAGTCACCTAGTTGAGGTTGCGGGGGTTGAGTGCGTGTGTGTGTGTGTGTGTGTGTGTGTGTGTGTGTGTGTGTGTGTGTGTGTGTGTGTGTTCGCCTAAGTGTGGTTGTAGGGGTCGATTCATAGCTCCTGGTACCGCCTCTTCACTGGTCGCTAGTAGGTCCACACACTCCATGCTCCATGAGCTTTATTATACCTCTTCTTAAAGCTGTGTATGGATCCTGCCTCCACTACATCACTCTCCAGACTATAGGGAAACTGAGTTAAGGTAAATAAAATCGTAGATGGTAGTGGTAGTGACTAACTTACCTACCCTTCTGACATTTACCTCACAGATATTTACCCCCTGGGAGCTCTTACCCCTCGTGTGTGTGTACCTCTTGGACCTGTTTCCCCTCGTGTGTACCTTTTCGTTCAGTTACCTCCCTCGTCTTTCTTTTATTTCCACTAGTTACATCCTGGTGTGTACCTGTTCATTGAGTCAGTCTCTGGTGTCTTCCTGCACCAGGGTTAACCCTCCTAAGATAATATTTACTTGGCTGTCCCATGTATTTACTCAGTGAGTGCTGAGCAAGGAGGCACCTTCCTTCGTCAACACCTTCACCTGTCACTTTCACTTGCCACCTCTACTGGATACGCCTTTGTGATTCCCTTAGCTTCTTCTCATTAGTTCTCTTTGTTTTACTTCCCCTCCTCCTTTTTCTCTTCTCTTTTCACCCTCCTCCTCCTTCTCTTCCTACTATTATTATCATCTACAATAACAAAAGTTACAGCTGACACTACATTTGTGAAAAGGTGCAGCATCCAGAAGCATTTTTTAAAGTAATTTTTTCTTGCTGTATTCTAGAGAACTGGAGGGTGGGGAGAGAGTCTTATGTTTTGCTATACTTGGGTCGTACATCTAGATTCTAGATAATTCACGATAGACTACTACTATCACCACTACTACTACTACTACTACTACTACTACTACTATTACTCCTTCGTCCATTTATCCTCCCTCCCTAACTTCCTCCCACTCCCACGCCCACTCCCACTCCCACTCCCACTGATGCATCATCATCAATCACCGCTAAGGATCAATCCTTCATGCCTGGGCCAGGCTGACACACTCTCCTCAATACTTCCTTCCACACTTGCCACTCCTAATAAGTATTTCCCTTCTTATTTCAAGGAATCTCTCCGTTCCACCTGTCTCATTCCACTCCTTCCATTACTCAGATTATGTATATATGTATATATGTATATATATATATATATATATATATATATATATATATATATATATATATATATATATATATATATATATATATATAAATATATATATTGAAAAATATTTTGGACTAGAAATTTTATGGATACTGTTATGAGTAGGGGAGCGCTAAAGCTGTAGGGCTCGTTCAGCTGCTGGGATAAAGAAAGGTAATCAGGTTTGATTTAAGGGAGGGAGAGAGAACGTTACTTCAAGATCCTCGGGTCAAGAGTTCCTTTCAGTAGCACCGAGACACCCTCCCTGCCAGGACTCTGGCACCCCTGCCAGGACTCTGGTACCCCTGCCAGGACTCTGGCACCCTTGGTAGGACTCTGGCACCTCTGCCAGGACTCTGGCACCCCTGCCAGGACTCTGGTACCCCTGCCAGGACTCTGGCACCCCTGCCAGGACTCTGGCACCCCTGCCAGGACTCTGGTACCCCTACCAGGACTCTGGCACCCCTGCCAGGACCCAGGTACCCCTGCCAGGACTCTGGCACCCCTGTCAGGACTCTGGACCCCTGCCAGGACACTGGCACCCCTGCCAGGACTCTGGACCCCTGCCAGGACATTGGCACCCCTGCCAGGCGTCAGGTCGGGTGTTGATGGCCATATATTAAATTCCTACATGATTGCCCTCCCTTCCCGCCAAACTCTCGTTTATTTCCCGCCAAATATTCCCTCTTTCCCGCCAAACTCTGGTATATTTCCCGCTAAACATTCCTTCTTTCCCGCAAAACTATCTTTTATTTCCCGCCAACTTGTCGTTTATTTCCCGCTAACCTGTCGTTCATTTCCCGCCAACTTGTTCATTTCCCGCCCCCAGAATCTGGCTACGCTGCCCCTAAGTTCTCAGAATTTAGAACAACTCTTCAAAAGCTGTCATCGTCCGAGAGACAGTAATTAGAAATTTAGAGGAAGACAAACACACACACACACACACACACACACATACACACACACACACACACACACACACCACACACACACGCCAAGAAGAACGTCTGTCGAGTACCTCTATGACCCTCCCCAGCCCCTCCATCAGCCACCCCAGCCCATTCATCAACCTCCCAGCCCCTCCACCAACCTCTCAGCCCCTTCATCAACCTCCCAACCCCTCCATGACCCTCCTCAGCCTATCCATCAACCTCCCCAGCCCCTCCATCAGCCACCCCAGCCCATTCATCAACCTCCCAGCCCCTCCACCAACCTCTCAGCCCCTTCATCAACCTCCCAACCCCTCCATGACCCTCCTCAGCCTATCCATCAACCTCCCCAGCCCCTCCATCAGCCACCCCAGCCCATTCATCAACCTCCCAGCCCCTCCACCAACCTCTCAGCCACTTCATCAACCTCCCAACCCCTCCATGACCCTCCTCAGCCTATCCATCAACCTCCCCAGCCCCTCCATCAACCACCCCAGCCCATTCATCAACCTCCCAGCCCCTCCACCAACCTCTCAGCCCCTTCATCAACCTCCCAACCCCTCCATGACCCTCCTCAACCTCTCCATCAACCTCCCCAACCCCTCCATCAACCACCCCAGCCCATTCATCAACCTCCCAGCCCCTCCACCAACCTCTCAGCCCCTTCATCAACCTCCCAACCCCTCCATGACCCTCCTCAGCCTCTCCATCAACCTCCCCAGCCCCTCCATCAACCACCTCAGCCCATTCATCAACCTCCCAGCCCCTCCACCAACCTCTCAGCCCCTTCATCAACCTCCCAACCCCTCCATGACCCTCCTCAACCTCTCCATCAACCTCCCCAGCCCCTCCATCAACCTCCCCAGCCCATTCATCAACCTCCCAGCCCCTCCACCAACCTCTCTGCCCCTTCATCAACCTCCCAACCCCTCCATGACCCTCCTCAGCCTCTCCATCAACCTCCCAGCCCCTCCACCAACCTCTCAACCCCTCCATCAACCTCACCACATCCTCCAGGCTGCGAGACAGTCGCTCTCAGTTCTGGTGCCTCAAACGGTCAGTCAAAAATAAAAAAAACAATAATTTTTTTCGTGTTACTAACGACTTGTGGTTGACTTTGAGTCGTCGTTTAGCGTCGTTATGGCTCCGGAACGACCATTCACGACCTAAGTTGAAGTTTCTCAACTTGATCCTCAAGATTTAGGCCATAAAAATCTCTCAACGAAGCAGTTGTACATGTCTAACTAGACAGTCTAACTTGACAGTCTAACTTTCCCTTGCACTGCGTCGCTTTCCAGACGTAGTAACAAACGTCACATTTTTCCCATTATTTCGTTTTAGGTTAGGTTAGGTTAGGTAAGGTTAGGGTAGGTTAGGTTAGGTTAGGTTAGGTTAGGTTAGGTAAGGTTAGGTTAGGTTAGGTAAGGTTAGGTTAGGTTAGGTTAGGTTAGGTTAGGTTAGGTTAGGTTAGGTTAGGTAAGGTTAGGTTAGGTTAGGTTAGGTTAGGTTAGGTAAGGTTAGGTTAGGTTAGGTTAGGTTAGGTTAGGTTAGGTTAGGTTAGGTAAGGTTAGGGTAGGTTAGGTTAGGTTAGGTTAGGTTAGGTTAGGTTAGGTTAGGGTAGGTTAGGTTA
Organism: Cherax quadricarinatus; assembly: GCF_038502225.1. Lineage (NCBI taxonomy): Eukaryota > Metazoa > Arthropoda > Malacostraca > Decapoda > Parastacidae > Cherax > Cherax quadricarinatus. The sequence goes on from NC_091357.1 coordinate 18,303,531, forward strand.
GGTTAGGTTAGGTTAGGTTAGGTTAGGTTAGGTTAGGTTAGGTAAGGTTAGGGTAGGTTAGGTTAGGTTAGGTTAAGTTAGGTTAGACTAGGTTAGGTTAGGTTAGGTTAGGTTAGGTAAGGTAAGGTTAGGTTAGGTTAGGTTAGGTTAGGTTAGGTAAGGTTAGGGTAGGTTAGGTTAGGTTAGGTTAGGTTAGGTTAGGTTAGGTTAGGTTAGGGTAGGTTAGGTTAGGTTAGGTTAGGTTAGGTTAGGTTAGGTTAGATAAAACTTTAAAAAAGATAGAAACCAGTTCTAGATGGAAATGTCCGTGGATCAACTCCCATGCCGGGGATTGAACCACGGACACTCAGTGTGATGCAAGAGCGTTGCCTACCAGGCTACGGGCCACCAGAGCACAGCACGTAACACAGCATAGCACATAACACAGCATGCAACATAACACAGCATGCAACATAACACAGCATGCAACATACCACAGCATGCAACATAACACAGCATGCAACATAACACAGCATGCAACATACCACAGCATGCAACATACCACAGCATGCAACATACCACAGCATGCAACATAACACAGCATGCAACATAACACAGCATGCAACATAACACAGCATGCAACATAACACAGCATGCAACATACCACAGCATGCAACATAACACAGCATGCAACATAACACAGCATGCAACATACCACAGCATGCAACATGACACAGCATGCAACATAACACAGCATGCAACATACCACAGCATGCAACATACCACAGCATGCAACATAACACAGCATGCAACATAACACAGCATGCAACATAACACAGCATGCAACATACCACAGCATGCAACATAACACAGCATGCAACATACCACAGCATGCAACATACCACAGCATGCAACATACCACAGCATGCAACATAACACAGCATGCAACATACCACAGCATGCAACATAACACAGCATGCAACATAACACAGCATGGAACATACCACAGCATGCAACATGACACAGCATGCAACATAACACAGCATGCAACATAACACAGCATGCAACATAACACAGCATGCAACATACCACAACATGCAACATAACACAGCATGCAACATAACACAGCATGCAACATAACACAGCATGCAACATAACACAGCATGCAACATAACACAGCATGCAACATAACACAGCATGCTACATAACACAGCATGCAACATAACACAGCATGCAACATAACACAACATGCAACATAACACAGCATGCAACATAACACAGCATACAACATAACACAGCATGCAACATAACACAGCATGCAACATAACACAGCATGCAACATAACACAGCATGCAACATAACACAGCATGCAACATAACACAGCATGCAACATAACACAACATGCAACATAACACAGCATGCAACATAACACAGCATGCAACATACCTCAGCATGCAACATAACACAGCATGCAACATAACACAGCATGCAACATACCACAGCATGCAACATAACACAGCATGCAACATAACACAGCATGCAACATAACACAGCATGCAACATAACACAGCATGCAACATAACACAGCATGCAACATAACGCAGCATGCAACATACCACAGCATGCAACATAACACAGCATGCAACATAACACAGCATGCAACATACCACAGCATGCAACATAACACAGCATGCAACATAACACAGCATGCAACATACCACAGCATGCAACATAACACAGCATGCAACATAACACAGCATGCAACATAACACAGCATGCAACATACCACAGCATGCAACATAACACAGCATGCAACATAACACAGCATGCAACATACCACAGCATGCAACATACCACAGCATGCAACATAACACAGCATGCAACATACCACAGCATGCAACATAACACAGCATGCAACATAACACAGCATGCAACATAACACAGCATGCAACATACCACAGCATGCAACATAACACAGCATGCAACATACCACAGCATGCAACATAACACAGCATGCAACATAACACAGCATGCAACATAACACAGCATGCAACATACCACAGCATGCAACATAACACAGCATGCAACATAACACAGCATGCAACATACCACAGCATGCAACATACCACAGCATGCAACATAACACAGCATGCAACATAACACAGCATGCAACATACCACAGCATGCAACATAACACAGCATGCAACATAACACAGCATGCAACATACCACAGCATGCAACATACCACAGCATGCAACATAACACAGCATGCAACATACCGCAGCATGCAACATAACACAGCATGCAACATAACACAGCATGCAACATAACACAGCATGCAACATACCACAGCATGCAACATAACACAGCATGCAACATACCACAGCATGCAACATAACACAGCATGCAACATACTACAGCATGCAACATAACACAGCATGCAACATAACACAGCATGCAACATAACCCAGCATGCAACATACCACAGCATGCAACATAACACAGCATGCAACATAACACAGCATGCAACATAACACAACATGCAACATACCACAGAATGCAACATAACACAGCATGCAACATACCACAGCATGCAACATACCACAGCATGCAACATACCACAGCATGCAACATAACACAGCATGCAACATAACACAGCATGCAACATAACACAGCATGCAACATAACACAGCATGCAACATAACACAGCATGCAACATAACACAGCATGCAACATACCACAGCATGCAACATAACACAGCATGCAACATAACACAGCATAGCACATAACACAGCATGCAACATAACACAGCATGCAACATACCACAGCATGCAACATACCACAGCATGCAACATAACACAGCATGCTACATAACACAGCATGCAACATAACACAGCATGCAATATAACACAGCATAGCACATACCACAGCATGCAACATAACACAGCATGCAACATAACACAACATGCAACATAACACAGCATGCAACATAACACAGCATGCAACATAACACAGCATGCAACATAACACAGCATGCAACATAACACAGCATGCAACATAACACAGCATGCAACATAACACAGCATGCATCATAACACAGCATGCAACATAACACATCATGCAACATAACACAGCATGCAACATAACACATCATGCAACATAACACAGCATGCAACATAACACAGCATGCAACATAACACAGCATGCAACATAACACAGCATGCAACATAACACAGCATGCAACATAACACAGCATGCATCATAACACAGCATGCAACATAACACAGCATGCAACATAACACAGCATGCAACATAACACAGCATGCAACATAACACAGCATGCATCATAACACAGCATGCAACATAACACATCATGCAACATAACACAGCATGCAACATAACACATCATGCAACATAACACAGCATGCAACATAACACAGCATGCAACATAACACAGCATGCAACATAACACAGCATGCAACATAACACAGCATGCAACATAACACAGCATGCAACATAACACAGCATGCAACATAACACATCATGCAACATAACACAGCATGCAACATAACACAGCATGCAACATAACACAGCATGCAACAGGTCTGACTGAGATGACATTCAAACGCATTTTAAAGTGATTGAATATGCAAATGAGTGACGTGTATCACGAACGCCACTAGTTATACATAACCGAAAGGGACAGAGATTCGAATCTTGGTCCAGCCGTGCGTCAGGATCCCTTCTTTTGGTCTGTTTATGCGCCGAGAGTCGTTTGTTATGATTTGTTGAATCATAAGTCGCGTTTCTTGTATTAATCTCACGTAGGTGTCCAGAAGAACGCCATCCTGAGACGCAGTGATGAGGAGAAAGACTGGTAGATGCTGGAGTGGAGGGGCTGGTGGATGCTGGAGTGGAGGGACTGGTGGATGCTGGAGTGGAGGGACTGGTGGATGCTGGAGTGGAGGGACTGGTGGATGCTGGAGTGGAGGGACTGGTGGATGCTGGAGTGGAGGGACTGGTGGATGCTGGGGTGGAGGGACTGGTGGATGCTGGAGTGGAGGGACTGGTGGATGCTGGAGTGGAGGGACTGGTGGATGCTGGAGTGGAGGGACTGGTGGATGCTGGGGTGGAGGGACTGGTGGATGCTGGAGTGGAGGGACTGGTGGATGCTGGAGTGGAGGGACTGGTGGATGCTGGAGTGGAGGGACTGGTGGATGCTGGAGTGGAGGGACTGGTGGATGCTGGAGTGGAGGGACTGGTGGATGCTGGAGTGGAGGGACTGGTGGATGCTGGAGTGGAGGGACTGGTGGATGCTGGAGTGGAGGGATTGGTGGATGCTGGGGTGGAGGGACTGGTGGATGCTGGGGTGGAAGGACTGGTGGATGCTGGAGTGGAGGGACTGGTGGATGCTGGAGTGGAGGGACTGGTGGATGCTGGAGTGGAAGGACTGGTGGATGCTGGAGTGGAGGGACTGGTGGATGCTGGAGTGGAGGGACTGGTGGATGCTGGAGTGGAAGGACTGGTGGATGCTGGAGTGGAAGGACTGGTGGATGCTGGAGTGGAAGGACTGGTGGATGCTGGGGTGGAGGGACTGGTGGATGCTGGGGTGGAGGGACTGGTGGATGCTGGAGTGGAGGGACTGGTGGATGCTGGAGTGGAAGGACTGGTGGATGCTGGAGTGGAGGGACTGGTGGATGCTAGGGTGGAGGGACTGGTGGATGCTGGAGTGGAGGGATTGGTGGATGCTGGGGTGGAGGGACTGGTGGATGCTGGAGTGGAGGGACTGGTGGATGCTGGAGTGGAAGGACTGGTGGATGCTGGAGTGGAAGGACTGGTGGATGCTGGGGTGGAGGGACTGGTGGATGCTGGAGTGGAGGGACTGGTGGATGCTGGAGTAGAAGGACTGGTGGATGCTGGAGTGGAGGGACTGGTGGATGCTGGGGTGGAGGGACTGGTGGATGCTGGAGTGGAGGGATTGGTGGATGCTGGGGTGGAGGGACTGGTGGATGCTGGAGTGGAGGGACTGGTGGATGCTGGAGTGGAAGGACTGGTGGATGCTGGAGTGGAAGGACTGGTGGATGCTGGGGTGGAGGGACTGGTGGATGCTGGGGTGGAGGGACTGGTGGATGCTGGGGTGGAGGGACTGGTGGATGCTGGAGTGGTGGGACTGGTGGAGGCTGGAGTGGAGGGACTGGTGGATGCTGGAGTGGAGGGACTGGTGGATGCTGGAGTGGAGGGACTGGTGGATGCTGGAGTGGAAGGACTGGTGGATGCTGGAGTGGAAGGACTGGTGGATGCTGGGGTGGAGGGACTGGTGGATGCTGGGGTGGAGGGACTGGTGGATGCTGGGGTGGAGGGACTGGTGGATGCTGGGGTGGAGGGACTGGTGGATGCTGGAGTGGAAGGACTGGTGGATGCTGGAGTGGAAGGACTGGTGGATGCTGGAGTGGAAGGACTGGTGGATGCTGGGGTGGAGGGACTGGTGGATGCTGGGGTGGAGGGACTGGTGGATGCTGGAGTGGAGGGACTGGTGGATGCTGGAGTGGAGGGACTGGTGGATGCTGGAGTGGAAGGACTGGTGGATGCTGGAGTGGAAGGACTGGTGGATGCTGGGGTGGAGGGACTGGTGGATGCTGGGGTGGAGGGATTGGTGGATGCTGGGGTGGAGGGACTGGTGGATGCTGGAGTGGAGGGACTGGTGGATGCTGGAGTGGAAGGACTGGTGGATGCTGGAGTGGAAGGACTGGTGGATGCTGGAGTGGAGGGACTGGTGGATGCTGGAGTGGAAGGACTGGTGGATGCTGGAGTGGAAGGACTGGTGGATGCTGGGGTGGAGGGACTGGTGGATGCTGGGGTGGAGGGATTGGTGGATGCTGGGGTGGAGGGACTGGTGGATGCTGGAGTGGAGGGACTGGTGGATGCTGGAGTGGAAGGACTGGTGGATGCTGGAGTGGAAGGACTGGTGGATGCTGGAGTGGAGGGACTGGTGGATGCTGGGGTGGAGGGACTGGTGGATGCTGGAGTGGAGGGACTGGTGGATGCTGGAGTGGAGGGACTGGTGGATGCTGGGGTGGAGGGATTGGTGGATGCTGGGGTGGAGGGACTGGTGGATGCTGGGGTGGAGGGACTGGTGGATGCTGGAGTGGAGGGACTGGTGGATGCTGGAGTGGAAGGACTGGTGGATGCTGGAGTGGAAGGACTGGTGGATGCTGGAGTGGAGGGACTGGTGGATGCTGGGGTGGAGGGACTGGTGGATGCTGGAGTGGAGGGATTGGTGGATGCTGGGGTGGAGGGACTGGTGGATGCTGGAGTGGAGGGACTGGTGGATGCTGGGGTGGAAGGACTGGTGGATGCTGGAGTGGAGGGACTGGTGGATGCTGGGGTGGAGGGACTGGTGGATGCTGGAGTGGAGGGATTGGTGGATGCTGGGGTGGAAGGACTGGTGGATGCTGGAGTGGAGGGACTGGTGGATGCTGGAGTGGAAGGACTGGTGGATGCTGGAGTGGAAGGACTGGTGGATGCTGGGGTGGAAGGACTGGTGGATGCTGGAGTGGAAGGACTGGTGGATGCTGGAGTGGAGGGACTGGTGGATGCTGGAGTGGAAGGACTGGTGGATGCTGGAGTGGAAGGACTGGTGGATGCTGGAGTGGAAGGACTGGTGGATGCTGGAGTGGAAGGACTGGTGGATGCTGGAGTGGAGGGACTGGTGGATGCTGGAGTGGAAAGACTGGTGGATGCTGGAGTGGAAGGACTGGTGGATGCTGGAGTGGAGGGACTGGTGGATGCTGGAGTGGAAGGACTGGTGGATGCTGGAGTGGAGGGACTGGTGGATGCTGGAGTGGAAGGACTGGTGGATGCTGGAGTGGAGGGATTGGTGGATGCTGGGGTGGAGGGACTGGTGGATGCTGGAGTGGAAGGACTGGTGGATGCTGGGGTGGAGGGACTGGTGGATGCTGGAGTGGAAGGACTGGTGGATGCTGGAGTGGAGGGACTGGTGGATGCTGGAGTGGAAGGACTGGTGGATGCTGGAGTGGAAGGACTGGTGGATGCTGGAGTGGAGGGACTGGTGGATGCTGGAGTGGAAGGACTGGTGGATGCTGGAGTGGAAGGACTGGTGGATGCTGGAGTGGAGGGACTGGTGGATGCTGGAGTGGAAGGACTGGTGGATGCTGGAGTGGAAGGACTGGTGGATGCTGGAGTGGAGGGACTGGTGGATGCTGGGGTGGAGGGACTGGTGGATGCTGGAGTGGAAGGACTGGTGGATGCTGGGGTGGAGGGACTGGTGGATGCTGGAGTGGAAGGACTGGTGGATGCTGGAGTGGAAGGACTGGTGGATGCTGGAGTGGAGGGACTGGTGGATGCTGGAGTGGAAGGACTGGTGGATGCTGGAGTGGAAGGACTGGTGGATGCTGGAGTGGAGGGACTGGTGGATGCTGGAGTGGAAGGACTGGTGGATGCTGGAGTGGAGGGACTGGTGGATGCTGGAGTGGAGGGACTGGTGGATGCTGGGGTGGAGGGACTGGTGGATGCTGGAGTGGAGGGACTGGTGGATGCTGGAGTGGAGGGATTGGTGGATGCTGGGGTGTAGGGACTGGTGGATGCTGGGGTGGAAGGACTGGTGGATGCTGGAGTGGAGGGACTGGTGGATGCTGGAGTGGAAGGACTGGTGGATGCTGGAGTGGAGGGACTGGTGGATGCTGGAATGGAAGGACTGGTGGATGCTGGAGTGGAGGGATTGGTGGATGCTGGGGTGGAGGGACTGGTGGATGCTGGAGTGGAAGGACTGGTGGATGCTGGGGTGGAGGGACTGGTGGATGCTGGAGTGGAAGGACTGGTGGATGCTGGAGTGGAGGGACTGGTGGATGCTGGAGTGGAAGGACTGGTGGATGCTGGAGTGGAAGGACTGGTGGATGCTGGAGTGGAGGGACTGGTGGATGCTGGAGTGGAAGGACTGGTGGATGCTGGAGTGGAAGGACTGGTGGATGCTGGAGTGGAGGGACTGGTGGATGCTGGGGTGGAGGGACTGGTGGATGCTGGAGTTGTGGGACTGGTGGATGCTGGAGTGGAGGGATTGGTGGATGCTGGGGTGGAGGGACTGGTGGATGCTGGAGTGGAGGGACTGGTGGATGCTGGATTGGAGGGATTGGTGGATGCTGGGGTGGAGGGACTGGTGGATGCTGGAGTGGAGGGACTGGTGGATGCTGGAGTGGAAGGACTGGTGGATGCTGGAGTGGAGGGACTGGTGGATGCTGGAGTGGAGGGACTGGTGGATGCTGGAGTGGAGGGACTGGTGGATGCTGGAGTGGAGGGACTGGTGGATGCTGGGGTGGAGGGACTGGTGGATGCTGGAGTGGAGGGACTGGTGGATGCTAGAGTGGAGGGACTGGTGGATCCTGGAGTGGAGGGACTGGTGGATGCTGGGGTGGAGGGACTGGTGGATGCTGGGGTGAAGGGACTGGTGGATGCTGGGGTGGAGGGATTGGTGGATGCTGGAGTGGAGGGACTGGTGGATGCTTGTGTGGAAGGACAGGTGGATGCTGGAGTGGAGGGACTGGTGGATGCTGGAGTGGAGGGACTGGTGGATGCTGGAGTGGAAGGACTGGTGGATGCTGGAGTGGAAGGACTGGTGGATGCTGGGGTGGAGGGACTGGTGGATGCTGGGGTGGAGGGACTGGTGGATGCTGGGGTGGAGGGACTGGTGGATGCTGGAGTGGAAGGACTGGTGGATGCTGGAGTGGAGGGACTGGTGGATGCTGGAGTGGAAGGACTGGTGGATGCTGGAGTGGAGGGACTGGTGGATGCTGGGGTGGAGGGACTGGTGGATGCTGGAGTGGAAGGACTGGTGGATGCTGGAGTGGAGGGACTGGTGGATGCTGGAGTGGAAGGACTGGTGGATGCTGGAGTGGAAGGACTGGTGGATGCTGGGGTGGAGGGACTGGTGGATGCTGGGGTGGAGGGATTGGTGGATGCTGGGGTGGAGGGACTGGTGGATGCTGGAGTGGAGGGACTGGTGGATGCTGGAGTGGAAGGACTGGTGGATGCTGGAGTGGAAGGACTGGTGGATGCTGGAGTGGAGGGACTGGTGGATGCTGGGGTGGAGGGACTGGTGGATGCTGGAGTGGAGGGACTGGTGGATGCTGGAGTGGAGGGACTGGTGGATGCTGGGGTGGAGGGATTGGTGGATGCTGGGGTGGAGGGACTGGTGGATGCTGGGGTGGAGGGACTATTGGATGCTGGAGTGGTGGGACTGGTGGATGCTGGAGTGGAAGGACTGGTGGATGCTGGAGTGGAAGGACTGGTGGATGCTGGAGTGGAGGGACTGGTGGATGCTGGGGTGGAGGGACTGGTGGATGCTGGAGTGGAGGGATTGGTGGATACTGGGGTGGAGGGACTGGTGGATGCTGGAGTGGAGGGACTGGTGGATGCTGGGGTGGAAGGACTGGTGGATGCTGGGGTGGAAGGACTGGTGGATGCTGGAGTGGAGGGACTGGTGGATGCTGGAGTGGAAGGACTGGTGGATGCTGGAGTGGAAGGACTGGTGGATGCTGGGGTGGAAGGACTGGGGGATGCTGGAGTGGAAGGACTGGTGGATGCTGGAGTGGAGGGACTGGTGGATGCTGGAGTGGAAGGACTGGTGGATGCTGGAGTGGAAGGACTGGTGGATGCTGGAGTGGAAGGACTGGTGGATGCTGGAGTGGAAGGATTGGTGGATGCTGTAGTGGAGGGACTGGTGGATGCTGGAGTGGAAAGACTGGTGGATGCTGGAGTGGAAGGACTGGTGGATGCTGGAGTGGAGGGACTGGTGGATGCTGGAGTGGAAGGACTGGTGGATGCTGGAGTGGAGGGACTGGTGGATGCTGGAGTGGAAGGACTGGTGGATGCTGGAGTGGAGGGAATGGTGGATGCTGGGGTGGAGGGACTGGTGGATGCTGGAGTGGAAGGACTGGTGGATGCTGGGGTGGAGGGACTGGTGGATGCTGGAGTGGAAGGACTGGTGGATGCTGGAGTGGAGGGACTGGTGGATGCTGGAGTGGAAGGACTGGTGGATGCTGGAGTGGAAGGACTGGTGGATGCTGGAGTGGAGGGACTGGTGGATGCTGGAGTGGAAGGACTGGTGGATGCTGGAGTGGAGGGACTGGTGGATGCTGGACTGGAAGGACTGGTGGATGCTGGAGTGGAGGGATTGGTGGATGCTGGGGTGGAGGGACTGGTGGATGCTGGAGTGGAAGGACTGGTGGATGCTGGGGTGGAGGGACTGGTGGATGCTGGAGTGGAAGGACTGGTGGATGCTGGAGTGGAAGGACTGGTGGATGCTGGAGTGGAAGGACTGGTGGATGCTGGAGTGGAGGGACTGGTGGATGCTGGAGTGGAGGGACTGGTGGATGCTGGGGTGGAGGGACTGGTGGATGCTGGAGTGGAGGGACTGGTGGATGCTGGAGTGGAGGGATTGGTGGATGCTGGAGTGGAAGGACTGGTGGATGCTGGAGTGGAGGGACTGGTGGATGCTGGAGTGGAGGGACTGGTGGATGCTGGAGTGGAAGGACTGGTGGATGCTGGAGTGGAAGGACTGGTGGATGCTGGAGTGGAGGGACTGGTGGATGCTGGAGTGGAAGGACTGGTGGATGCTGGAGTGGAGGGACTGGTGGATGCTGGAGTGGAGGGACTGGTGGATGCTGGAGTGGAAGGACTTGTGGATGCTGGGGTGGAAGGACTGGTGGATGCTGGAGTGGAGGGACTGGTGGATGCTGGAGTGGAAGGACTGGTGGATGCTGGAGTGGAAGGACTGGTGGATGCTGGAGTGGAGGGACTGGTGGATGCTGGAGTGGAAGGACTGGTGGATGCTGGAGTGGAGGGACTGGTGGATGCTGGGGTGGAAGGACTTGTGGATGCTGGGGTGGAAGGACTGGTGGATGCTGGAGTGGAGGGACTGGTGGATGCTGGAGTGGAAGGACTGGTGGATGCTGGAGTGGAAGGACTGGTGGATGCTGGAGTGGAGGGACTGGTGGATGCTGGGGTGGAAGGACTTGTGGATGCTGGGGTGGAAGGACTGGTGGATGCTGGAGTGGAGGGACTGGTGGATGCTGGAGTGGAAGGACTGGTGGATGCTGGAGTGGAAGGACTGGTGGATGCTGGAGTGGAGGGACTGGTGGATGCTGGAGTGGAAGGACTGGTGGATGCTGGAGTGGAAGGACTGGTGGATGCTGGAGTGGAGGGACTGGTGGATGCTGGAGTGGAAGGACTGGTGGATGCTGGAGTGGAAGGACTGGTGGATGCTGGAGTGGAGGGACTGGTGGATGCTGGAGTGGAAGGACTGGTGGATGCTGGAGTGGAAGGACTGGTGGATGCTGGAGTGGAGGGACTGGTGGATGCTGGAGTGGAAGGACTGGTGGATGCTGGAGTGGAGGGACTGGTGGATGCTGGAATGGAAGGACTGGTGGATGCTGGAGTGGAGGGATTGGTGGATGCTGGGGTGGAGGGACTGGTGGATGCTGGAGTGGAAGGACTGGTGGATGCTGGGGTGGAGGGACTGGTGGATGCTGGAGTGGAAGGACTGGTGGATGCTGGAGTGGAGGGACTGGTGGATGCTGGAGTGGAAGGACTGGTGGATGCTGGAGTGGAAGGACTGGTGGATGCTGGAGTGGAGGGACTGGTGGATGCTGGAGTGGAAGGACTGGTGGATGCTGGAGTGGAAGGTCTGGTGGATGCTGGAGTGGAGGGACTGGTGGATGCTGGAGTGGAGGGACTGGTGGATGCTGGGGTGGAGGGACTGGTGGATGCTGGAGTTGTGGGACTGGTGGATGCTGGAGTGGAGGGATTGGTGGATGCTGGGGTGTAGGGACTGGTGGATGCTGGGGTGGAAGGACTGGTGGATGCTGGAGTGGAGGGACTGGTGGATGCTGGAGTGGAGGGACTGGTGGATGCTGGATTGGAGGGATTGGTGGATGCTGGGGTGGAGGGACTGGTGGATGCTGGAGTGGAGGGACTGGTGGATGCTGGAGTGGAAGGACTGGTGGATGCTGGAGTGGGAGGACTGGTGGATGCTGGAGTGGAGGGACTGGTTGATGTTTTAGTGGAGGGACTGGTGGATGCTGGAGTGGAAGGACTGGTGGATGCTGGAGTGGAGGGTCTGGTGTATGCTGGAGTGGAGAGACTGGTGGATGCTGCGATGGAAGGACTGGTGGATGCTTGAGTGGAGGGACTGGTGGATGCTTGAGTGGAGGGACTGGTGGATGCTGGAGTGGAGGGACTGGTGGATGCTGGAATTTAAGGACTGGTGGATACTTCACCAACCATGCTCCAATACTAGTCAGTCTCCACTTCTAATAGCATCTCCAACCACACCATCTCACCACCCTCACTATCCTCTCTCACACCCCATCACCACACCATCCCACCACCGTCACTATCCTCTCTCACACCCCCATCACCACACCATCCCACCACCCTCACTATCCTCTCACACACCCCATCACCACACCATCCCACCACCGTCACTATCCTCTCTCACACCCCCATCACCACACCATCCCACCACCCTCACTATCCTCTCACACACCCCATCACCACACCATCCCACCACCCTCACTATCCTCTCACACACCCCATCACC
>NC_091357.1:18323622-18328622 GCF_038502225.1 Cherax quadricarinatus
ACCACCACTCACCTACCACCACCACCACCATAATCCACCACCTACCACCACTCCACCACCACCTACCTAACCACCACCTAGCCACCACCACCACTCACGCATCCACCATCTAACACCACCTCACCACCACCACCTACCACCACTTTCACCACCACTAGCACCACCACTACCACCCACTACCACCACCACTCACCACCACCACCACCAACTCACCACCCCACAACCACCACCACCTACACCACCACTCAACACCAATCACCATCCACCACCACCTAACCACCTACCACCACCACCACCTCACTAGCCACCACCACGCACCACCACCTACCACCACCCACTACCACCACCACAGATTTCCACCCAACCTACCACCACCACCACCACAACCACCACCACCACCACCACTACCACCACAACCACCTCCACCACCACCACCACTACCACCACTACCACCACTACCACCTCCACCACCTACCACCACTCACCACCACCTACCACCACTACCAACCACCCACTAACCACCACTCACCACCACCCACTACCACCACACCACCACCACCACTCAGCACCACCACTACCACCTCCACTACCACTCCACCTCCACCAACCACCACTACCACCACTATCAACCATCTACCTACCCAATGCCTAACCACCACCACTACCACCACTACCACCACTACCACCACCACTACCACCACCACCACTGTTACGCCCTTTTGTTCATTTTGTTCATTTTGTTCATTTTCTTCTTATTATCACAATGGTATACTATTACATGTTATTTTTGCTATTTCACTTAATATTATATTCAGGAGTAATTCCATTAGTAGCTAAAATGGATTTACTCGATAATATTATCTGGTCGTATTACTTAGCTTTGTATTTAGGTAGGTCATTTAATTAGTGTCAACTGCTGGTGACCTGGCCAAGCACCAGTAGGTGTTTTGAGCTCCTCGACCCCTGCTGGTGACCTGGCCAAGCACCAGTAGGTGTTTTGAGCTCCTCGACCCCTGCTGGTGACCTGGCCAAGCACCAGTAGGTATTTTGAGCTCCTCGACCCCTGCTGGTGACCTGGCCAAGCACCAGTAGGTGTTTTGAGCTGCTCGACCCCTGCTGGTGACCTGGCCAAGAACCAGTAGGTGTTTTGAGCTGCTCGACCCCTGCTCCAACCGAGACAAAGTGGGCTGGTAAAGCCTCACAGAGTTCAGTTCTTACCTTCCTCACCTCTCGTGAGGGAAGCTCCCTGATTCCTGGATTTAAACTTCTGGTCCCACATGAGGTTTCCTAGTGACCCTCCAGTACCTCGGACGGTATCTGACAGAAACGTCTCGGACGAAGTGTGTGTTGCTGTTTTGGAGACGCTGGTGATTGTCCCTAGCTCTGCTAGGAGTGAATTTAAGCAGTATTGGTTCAAAGAGGACGGTGAAAAAGTCATGGAAGACAGACTCGCCTCAAAATTCCTTTAAGTGTAAAATATTCCTAACCTCACTTAGTATATTATGAAAGTTGAATAAGAGTGAATTATTATCGAAGTGTTACGTCTTCTGTCTCATTTGGATTGAGTTAAGTAAAGTGTTATTATGTGAAGAGAAGGTGTTATGATACTAGAGCCGTTCAGTACTATAATCAAGATAATACTGTGTATTATCTTTTAAGTGAACTTAAGTGCAAATTTCATGAGTACTCTGTTTTATGGTGCGACCTTTTTAAAGTTTATATAAAACCCTTCTATGGTTTATTAAGAAACTTAATAAAAAACCGGAAAGAAACATCGTGACTGTTTACTACTGAAGCCTTGAATAATTTACTACTGAAGCCTTGAATAATTTACTACTGAAGCCTTGAATAATTTACTACTGAAGCCTTGAATGATTTCATCTAGAACAGGATATTCAATCCTGTTTATTTGTTGCAAGAAAGAGCTAAACAGGCTTAAGTAGTGGCCCTGTACGCAACAACCACCACCACTACCACCACTACCACCACTACCACCACTACCACCACTACCACCACCACTACCACCACTACCACCACCACCACTACCACCACTACCACCACTACCACCACTACCACCACCACTACCACCACTACCACCACTACCACCACTACCACCACTACCACCACTACCACCACCACTACCACCACTACCACCACTACCACCACCACTACCACCACTACCACCACTACCACGACCACTACCACCACCACTACCACCACCACTACCACTACCACCACTACCACCACCACCACTACCACCACTACCACCACTACCACCACTACTACCACCACTACCACCACTACCACCACCACTACCACCACTACCACTACACACACTACCACCACTACCACCACCACCAGCACCACTACCACCACTACAACCACTACCACTACCACCACCACTACCACCACTACCACCACTACCACCACCACTACCACCACCACTACTACCACCACTACCACCACCACTACCACCACTACCCCCACTACCACCACTACCACCATTACCACCACTACCACTACCACCACTACCACCACTACCATCACTACCATCACTACCCCCACTACCACCACTACCACCATTACCACCACTACCACTACCACCACTACCACCACCACCACTACCACCACTACAACCACTACCACTACCACCACCACTACCACCACCACTACTACCACCACTACCACCACCACTACCACCACTACACACACTACCACCACTACCACCATTACCACTACCACCACCACCACCACTACCACCACTACAACCACTACCACTACCACCACCACTACCACCACCACTACTACCACCACTACCACCACCACTACCACCACTACCACCACTACCACCACTACCCCCACTACCCTCACTACCACCACTACCACCATTACCACCACTACCACTACCACCACTACCACCACTACCACCACTACCACCACTACCACCACTACCCCCACTACCCTCACTACCACCACTACCACCATTACCACCACCACCACTACCACCACTACCACCACTACTACCACTACCACCACTACCACCACTACCACCACTACCACCACTACCACCACTACCACCACTACCCCCCCTACCCTCACTACCACCACTACCACCATTACCACCACCACCACTACCACCACTACCACCACTACCACCACTACCACCACTACCACCACTACCACCACTATGAATATCAAATGTGTCAGCCAATCTTTTCTCTATAATTAGAATTGCTGGATATTTTAAAGTTTTCTCCTCACTTTCTCCTCGCTCTCTCCTGTACCACATTTTCTCCTCTACCACACTTTCTCCCCACTCTTTCTCCTCTACCACACTTTCTCCCCACTCTTTCTCCTCTACTTCACTTTCTCCCTTACCTAACTTTCTCTTCTACTTTCCTCCTCGCTCTCACTTTCTCTTCTACCTCACTTTCTCCTCGCTCTCACTTTCTCCTCGCTCTCACTTTCTCTTCTACCTCACTTTCTCCTCGCTCTCACTTTCTCTTATACCTCACTTTCTCTTCACTCTCCTTATTTCCTCTTCAAATTTTCCTAGCTTTTCTATCACTTTCTAATTTACTCTTCACTTTCTTATTGCTTCCCCTCTACCACAACCACTACCACCACTACCACCACCACTGCTACCACCACTACCACCACTACCACTACCACCGCTACCACCACTACCACTACCACCGCTACCACCACTACCACCGCTACCACCACTACCACCACTACCACTACTACCAGTACCACCTCTACCACCACCACCGCTACCACCACTACCACTACCACCACTACCACCACTACCTCCACCACCACCGCTACCACCACTACTACCACCACCACTACCACCACTACCACTACCACCACCACCACCACCACTACTACTACCACCACCACCACCACTACTACTACCACCACCACCATTACTACTACCACCACCACCACCACCACTACTACTACCACCACCACTACTACTACCACCACCACCACCACTACTACTACCACCACCACCACCACAACTACTACCACCACCACCACCACCACTACTACTACCACCACCACTACTACTACCACCACCACCACCACTACTACTACCACCACCACCACCACAACTACTACCACCACCACCACCACTGTTACAAAAACCGCGATTCTAAAAGCTTAGAGATCTCCAGGTAATACTAGAAAGGACTGCCCTTCTAGCATCCAGCCTGTTACTGGGTTTTCGTAACAATTAGTCAGTATCCTTGTCCAATTATCCATTAGAAATCAGTATGATTCAATAGTGCTTCAGGATTACAACTGGTAGGCTACTAACTAGAGAAATTAAAATTTAATAAATTTATTAATTATCGTCTAGAGGTATATCAAATTAAATTAAATCAGTATCAACAAAATAATAATAATCACTTCTCTCTAGTACAGTAGTATTGTGCTGAAAGCACATATCACATATTATGTCTTAAGTACCGTCTGGTACATTAACATTTAATAAGACATTACAAATATGTACAAGTAAGTTTGTGTGTGTGTGTGTGTGTAAGTGCTCTAAGTAGTTCGCTATGTCTCAAGACTCGACTAAACTTAAACAAGTGACTGACAAAGTCCTCAAATAAACTAACTTCTTGACCAACTGGCAATCAGAACAGCCTGCTTGAACAATAAACGACCGCTAAGCCCAATAGCAATATAACAAGCGACTGCGACACAGAATCAGGAACAAGGAGATAATATAACGACACTAAGTAGGGACCATCAGCAGATCCTCCACAAAAGTCACAAAACTCCCATACTACTGAATCTAAGTTCAGCATAAGAAAATCCCCCGACTGTGACAGTACACAGATACCAGTACAAGTTAGGTCAGAAGCTACAGCTCAGGACCTGAGTTACTCAGAGTGCCTATGCGACACACAACCTCAGTACAACGTCGAAAATCACCAAGTCTATACAATGTTCTGTGAACAGAGTCTCACAGAACCTACAACAATGAG
>NC_091357.1:18333622-18343622 GCF_038502225.1 Cherax quadricarinatus
TGTGACTACTGTAGCAGTGTGACTATTGTACCAGTGTGATTACTGTAGCAGTGTGACTATTGTACCAGTGTGATTACTGTAGCAGTGTGACTATTGTACCAGTGTGATTACTGTAGCAGTGTGACTATTGTACCAGTGTGATTACTGTAGCAGTGTGACTATTGTACCAGTGTGATTACTGTAGCAGTGTGACTATTGTACCAGTGTGATTACTGTAGCAGTGTGACTATTGTACCAGTGTGATTACTGTAGCAGTGTGACTATTGTACCAGTGTGATTACTGTAGCAGTGTGACTATCTTACCAGTGTGACTACTGTAGTAGTGTGACTATCTTACCAGTGTGACTACTGTAGCAGTGTGACTATCTTACCAGTGTGACTACTGTAGCAGTGTGACTATCTTACCAGTGTGACTACTGTAGTAGTGTGACTATCTTACCAGTGTGACTACTGTAGCAGTGTGACTATCTTACCAGTGTCACTACTGCAGCAGTGTGACTATATTACCAGTGTCACTACTGTAGTAGTGTGACTATCTTACCAGTGTGACTACTGTAGTAGTGTGACTATCTTACCAGTGTCACTACTGCAGCAGTGTGACTATATTACCAGTGTCACTACTGTAGTAGTGTGACTATCTTACCAGTGTGACTACTGTAGTAGTGTGACTATCTTACCAGTGTCACTACTGCAGCAGTGTGACTATATTACCAGTGTCACTACTGTAGTAGTGTGACTATCTTACCAGTGTCACTACTGCAGCAGTGTGACTATATTACCAGTGTCACTACTGTAGTAGTGTGACTATCTTACCAGTGTGACTACTGTAGCAGTGTGACTATCTTACCAGTGTGACTACTGTAGTAGTGTGACTATCTTACCAGTGTGACTACTGTAGCAGTGTGACTATCTTACCAGTGTGACTACTGTAGTAGTGTGACTATCTTACCAGTGTGACTACTGTAGTAGTGTGACTATCTTACCAGTGTGACTACTGTAGTAGTGTGACTATCTTACCAGTGTGACTACTGTAGTAGTGTGACTATCTTACCAGTGTGACTACTGTAGTAGTGTGACTATCTTACCAGTGTGACTACTGTAGTAGTGTGACTATATTACCAGTGTGCATACTGTAGCAGTGTGACTATCTTACCAGTGTGACTACTGCAGCAGTGTGACTATATTACCAGTGTGACTACTGTAGCAGTGTGACTATCTTACCAGTGTGACTACTGTAGCAGTGTGACTATCTTACCAGTGTCACTACTGCAGCAGTGTGACTATATTACCAGTGTGACTACTGTAGCAGTGTGACTATCTTACCAGTGTGACTACTGTAGTAGTGTGACTATCTTACCAGTGTGACTACTGTAGTAGTGTGACTATATTACCAGTGTGACTACTGTAGCAGTGTGACTATCTTACCAGTGTGACTACTGTAGCAGTGTGACTATCTTACCAGTGTGACTACTGTAGCAGTGTGACTATCTTACCAGTGTGACTACTGTAGTAGTGTGACTATCTTACCAGTGTGACTACTGTAGCAGTGTGACTCTCTTTCCAGTGTGACTACTGTAGTAGTGTGACTATCTTACCAGTGTGACTACTGTAGCAGTGTGACTATCTTACCAGTGTGACTACTGTAGTAGTGTGACTATCTTACCAGTGTGACTACTGTAGTAGTGTGACTATCTTACCAGTGTCACTACTGCAGCAGTGTGACTATCTTACCAGTGTCACTACTGTAGTAGTGTGACTATCTTACCAGTGTGACTACAGTAGTAGTGTGACTATCTTACCAGTGTGACTACTGTAGTAGTGTGACTATCTTACCAGTGTGACTACTGTAGCAGTGTGACTATCTTACCAGTGTGACTACTGTAGTAGTGTGACTATCTTACCAGTGTGACTACTGTAGCAGTGTGACTATCTTACCAGTGTGACTACTGTAGTAGTGTGACTATCTTACCAGTGTGACTACTGTAGTAGTGTGATTATCTTACCAGTGTCACTACTGCAGCAGTGTGACTATCTTACCAGTGTCACTACTGTAGTAGTGTGACTATCTTACCAGTGTGACTACTGTAGTAGTGTGACTATCTTACCAGTGTCACTACTGCAGCAGTGTGACTATCTTACCAGTGTGACTACTGTAGCAGTGTGGCTATCTTACCAGTGTGACTACTGTAGCAGTGTGACTATCTTACCAGTGTGACTACTGTAGCAGTGTGACTATCTTACCAGTGTGACTACTGTAGCAGTGTGACTATTGTACCAGTGTGACTTCTGTAGTAGTGTGACTATCTTACCAGTGTCACTACTGCAGCAGTGTGACTATCTTACCAGTGTGACTACTGTAGTAGTGTGACTATCTTACCAGTGTGACTACTGTAGCAGTATGACTATCTTACCAGTGTGACTACTGCAGCAGTGTGACTATCTTACCAGTGTCACTACTGCAGCAGTGTGACTATATTATCAGTGTAACTACTGTAGCAGTGTGACTATCTTACCAGTGTGACTACTGTAGCAGTGTGACTATATTACCAGAGGGACTACTGTAGCAGTGTGACTATCTTACCAGTGTGACTACTGTAGTAGTGTGACTATCTTACCAGTGTGACTACTGTAGTAGTGTGACTATCTTACCAGTGTGACTACTGTAGCAGTGTGACTATCTTACCAGTGTGACTACTGTAGTAGTGTGACTATCTTACCAGTGTGACTACTGTAGTAGTGTGACTATCTTACCAGTGTGACTACTGTAGCAGTGTGACTATCTTACCAGTGTGACTACTGTAGCAGTGTGACTGTCTTACCAGTGTGACTATTGTAGTAGTGTGACTATCTTACCAGTGTGACTACTGTAGCAGTGTGACTATCTTACCAGTGTGACTACTGTAGCAGTGTGACTATCTTACCAGTGTCACTACTGTAGCAGTGTGACTATCTTACCAGTGTCACTACTGCAGCAGTGTGACTATCTTACCAGTGTGACTATTGTAGTAGTGTGACTATCTTACCAGTGTGGCTACTGTAGCAGTGTGACTATCTTACCAGTGTCACTACTGTAGCAGTGTGACTAGTGTACCAGTGTGATTACTGTAGCAGTGTGACTATCTTACCAGTGTGGCTACTGTAGCGGTGTGACTCTCTTGCCAGTGTCACTACTGCAGCAGTGTGGCTACTGTACCAGTTTGAATATCTTACCAGTGTGGCTACTGTAGCAGTGTGACTATTGTACCAGTGTGACTACTGTAGTAGTGTGACTATCTTACCAGTGTGACTACTGTAGTAGTGTGACTATCTTACCAGTGTGACTACTGTAGCAGTGTGACTATCTTACCAGTGTGACTACTGTAGCAGTGTGACTATCTTACCAGTGTGACTACTGTAGCAGTGTGACTATGTTACCAGTGTGACAACTGTAGCACTGTGACTATTGTACCAGTGTGACTACTGTAGTAGTGTGACTATCTTACCAGTGTGACTACTGTAGCAGTGTGATTATCTTACCAGTGTGACTACTGTAACAGTGTGACTATTGTACCAGTGTGACTGCTGTAGTAGTGTGACTATCTTACCAGTGTGACTACTGTAGTAGTGTGACTACTGTAGTAGTGTGACTATCTTACCAGTGTGACTACTGTAGCAGTGTGATTATCTTACCAGTGTGACTACTGTAACAGTGTGACTATTGTACCAGTGTGACTGCTGTAGTAGTGTGACTATCTTACCAGTGTGACTACTGTAGCAGTGTGACTATCTTACCAGTGTGACTACTGTAGCAGTGTGACTATCTTACCAGTGTGACTACTGTAGTAGTGTGACTATCTTACCAGTGTGACTACTGTAGCAGTGTGACTATCTTACCAGTGTGACTACTGTAGCAGTGTGACTATCTTACCAGTGTGACTACTGTAGTAGTGTGACTATCTTACCAGTGTCACTACTGTAGTAGTGTGACTATCTTACCAGTGTGACTACTGTAGCAGTGTGACTATCTTACCAGTGTGACTACTGTAGAAGTGTGACTATCTTATCAGTGTGATTACTGTAGCAGTGTGACTACTGTAGTAGAGTGCCTACTGTAGTAGTGTGACTATCTTACCAGTGTGACTACTGTAGCAGTGTGACTACTGAAGTAGTGTGACTATCTTACCAATGTGACTACTGTAGCAGTGTGACTACTGTAGCAGAGTGACTACTGTAGCAGTGTGACTATTGTACCAGTGTGACTATTGTAGCAATGTGACTATTGTACCAGTGTGACTATTGTAGCAGTGTGACTATTGTACCAGTGTGATTACTGTAGCAGTGTGACTATCTTACCAGTGTGACTATCTTACCAGTGTCACTACTGTAGCAGTGTGACTATCTTACCAGTGTGACTACTGTAGCAGTGTGACTATTGTACCAGTGTGACTATTGTAGCAGTGTGACTATTGTACCAGTGTGATTACTGTAGCAGTGTGACTATCTTACCAGTGTGACTACTGTAGCAGTGTGGCTATTGCACCAGTGTGGTAATTACACCAGTGTGGCTATTGTTCCAGTTTGGCTATTGCACCAGTGTGGTTATTGCACCAGTGTGGCTATTGTTCCAGTGTGGCTATTGTAGCAGTGTGAGTACTGTACCAGTGTGGCTATTATAGCAGTGTGAGTACTGTACCAGTGTAACTATTGTACCAGTGTGGCTAGTGTAGCAGACTGTTGTAGCAGTGTGACTATTGTACCAGTGTGGCTATTGTACCAGTGTGGCTATTGTAGCAGTGTGAGTACTGTACCAGTGTGGCTATTGTAGCAGTGTGAGTAATGTACCAGTGTGGCTATTGTACTAGTGTGGCTATTGTACCAGTGTGGCTATTGTAGCAGTGTGGCTATTGTAGCAGTGTGAGTACTGTATCAGTGTGGCTATTGTAGCAGTGTCAGTACTGTACCAGTGTGGCTATTGTACCAGTGTGGCTATTGTAGCAGTGTGAGTACTGTACCAGTGTGGCTATTGTAGCAGTGTCAGTACTGTACCAGTGTGGCTATTGTACCAGTGTGGCTATTGTACCAGTGTGGCTATTGTACCAGTGTGAGTACTGTACCAGTGTGGCTATTGTAGCAGCGTGAGTACTGTACCAGTGTGGCTATGGTACCAGTGTGGCTATTGTAGCAGGGTGAGTACTGTACTAGTGTGGCTATTGTAGCAGTGTGAGTACTGTACCAGTGTGCCTATTGTATCAGTTTGGCTATTGTAGCAGTGTGAGTGCTGTACCAGTGTGGCTATTGTACGAGTGTGGCTATTGTAGCAGTGTGGCTATTGTAGCAGTGTGAGTACTGTACCAGTGTGGCTATTGTACCAGTGTGGCTATTGTAGCAGTTTGAGAACTGTACAAGTGTGGCTATTGTAGCAGTGTGAGAGCTGTACCAGTGAGGCTATTGTAGCAGTGTGAGTACTGTACCAGTGTGGCTATGGGGCCAGTGTGAGTACTGTACCAGTGAGGCTATTGTACCAGTGTGGCTATTGTAGCAGTATGAGTACTGTACCAGTGTGGCTATTGTACCAGTGTGGCTGCTGTAGCAGTGTGAGTACTGTACAAGTGTGGCTATTGCACCAGTGTGGCTATTGTACCAGCGTGGCTATTGTAGCAGTGTGAGTACTGTACCAGTGTGGCTATTGTACCAGTGTGGCTATTGTAGCAGTGTGGCTATTGTAGCAGTGCGGCTATTGTAGCAGTGTGGCTATTGTAGCAGTGTGAGAACTGTACCAGTGTGGCTATTGTAGCAGTGTGAGAACTGTTCCAGTGTGGCTATTGTAGCAGTGTGAGAACTGTACCAGTGTGGCTATTGTAGCAGTGTGGCTATTGTAGCAGTGTGGCTGTTGTAGCAGTGTGGCTATTGTAGCAGTGTGAGTACTGTACCAGTGTGGCTATTGTAGCAGTGTGGCTATTGTACCAGTGTGGCTATTGTAGCAGTGTGACTATTGTGATAGCTTCTCTAGTACAAAGAAGAGTAACAAAGAATGTGAGGTGAAAAGAATGGAGAGTTGTGATGGACGAGCGAATACATCAAAGATGGCCAGACTGATTGATGGTGGGAAAGAGAACGACACGCCACAACGACATATATGTTTACCACGACTCCCTTGCCATGGGGTTGGAACCCATGGCAAGTCAGTCGTGAAACCTCAGGTCAGTGTGTTAACGACTGGGAGAGATGGCTACAATAAGATTCATTCTGCTATTTATACACTATTAGGGTGGTTAGCATGGGCCACCACTGTGACCACAAGTGCAAGTTTTGAGGGGACATGAGCTAGAGCTCATCACAGCCACGCTGGCGGGAGATTCATCTGTAAAAACTTGCACTTGTGGTCACAGTGGTGGCCCATGCTAACCTCCCTATTGTTAGTTGAATCTTCTTGTAGCCAACTGGTCCAGTGGTTAACGCACACTCCTACTACGGATGTCCAGTATGCACGCATCTCCCCCTCTTAACAGATCAGTCCCCACGTACATTGAGCTGAGATATATCTCACGGGGATGTAATAGGATGCTCGCTGCTTGGAAGGTTAGCTGGCTGATCAGGGCTCTGATTCTGACGAGCTGGTCACAAGGAACAGGCCGCGCGTGCTCGGAATACTCCTCGTATAGCAGGCTAAAACACCGGGTTGACACACTTTAGAACGGGCACACCACCAACACACACACAGGACACACACACACAAGACAGACACACACACACACACACACACACACACACACAGCACACAGCACACACACACACACACACACACAACACACACAGCACACACAACACACACTCACACACACACACACACACACACACACACAGACACCCACACACACACACACACACACACACACACACACACACACACACACACACACACACACCCACACACACACACACACACACACACACACACACAAACACACACACACACACACACAAACACACACACACACACACACAGACACACACACACACACACACACACACACACACACACACACACACACACACACACACACACACACACACACACCCACCCACCCACACACACCCACCCACACCCCCCCACCACCCCCCCACCCCTCCCCACACACACACGAAACACACACAACACACACAACACACACACACACACACATATTGCCAGACACACATATACTCCCCCCCTCCCCCACCGACATCTCACTCCTTCACCTGATCCCTCCCCTCCCTCTCTCACCCTCCCCCTCCCCACCTTTCCCTCACCCACTTACCCACTTGCTTCACTCTCCTTCCCACTCCCCCTCCCCACTACTCTCCTCTACCTCCCCCCCCCACACTCTGACATATACAATACTAACCTAACATACAGAATTACATAGGTTTCCCACTCTGAGGCAATCAGGATAAAACAAAAATGGGTTGCCAGAGAGCAACAAGAAAACCCAAGGGACAGGAGGAGGAAACTGCAAAGGAAGATTGGGCAGCAGAGCTCACAAAAAGGGAACAAGAATGGGAAAAGAAACTAGAAGAACTTAGCATGAGAATGGAAGAGAGGATAGATATGGAAAGCAGGAAGTGGGAGGTGAAAGTCAAAGCAGCAGAGGCCAGGATACAGAGTTTAGAAGAGGAACTGAAAAATCTGAAACAGCCTAAAGAACTAAAGAACATTTTGGGATTGACAACAGAGACTGCTACCTCAGTCACAAATAAGGGGACTGTAGGGAAAGGAGGAGCAAAACTGCATGTAGAAGCTCTATCAGTGGAGACTGTAGTAAATGAAAGAGCTAAGCTATATGTGGAGGTCCTAACAGACCACAGCAGAGCCCAGGAAAAGCCGAGAAGGGAAAATGACAGGCCACTGAGCCCATGTACAGTAGCTAGTGAAACTGAAGAAAGGAAAGCTGCAATGGAGGAAATCAAATTGAATGAGGGGATACACAGGGATATGCAGTGGGAGAATGAAAGGGTGAGGTCAGTCTTTGTGTATGGGCTCCAGGAAGGTGAAGGGGAAACATATGAAGCAAGAAAACAAGGGGAAAAAAAACAATTGAAAGCATCATGAAAGTAATCGGAGAAGACGACATGACCCAGCTGGAAAATTTTCGGAGAATAGGGGGGTTTGTAAAAAAAAGAAACCGGCCAGTGAAAGTGACCTTCAAGGCAGAATCGACTCGGACCAGGATCCTGCAGGAAAAAGCACGATTAAGGGACATGCCGGGATACAGGAAGGTGTATCTCGACCGCGACAGAACACAAGACGAAAGGCGGAAACTGAGAGAGATGGTACAAAGGCGAAAGGAGGAAAGAGAGGGGATGGAGAATACAGACAGGACATCCCAGACACAGGAAGATCAAATACAACCTCCCTCACAGCTTCCTATAGAAGCCTCCCAACCAGGTCAACCCCAGTGCAGCCAAACACTCTAAACCACAACACCCATGCCATATCCAATGCCCCCACCCACTACATTACAAACTCCACCCCCACAGCAACCACCCATAGTTCCTTATCAGGTCTCCCACTTCCCCAACCCCAATACACCTCCCAGACCACAGTCTTAGAAAAGAAGTTGAAGGTATGGTATACAAATGCAGATGGAATAACAAATAAGTATGAGGAGTGGCACGAAAGAATCAAGGAGACATCCCCAGACATAATAGCACTCACAGAAACAAAACTCACCAGAATAATAACAGATTCAATCTTTCCACCCGGATATCAAATCTTCAGGAAAGACAGAGGGAGGAGAGGGGGAGGAGGAGTTGCACTGCTCATTAAAAGCCAGTGGGGTTTTGAGAAAATGGAAGGAATGGATGGCACGGGTGAAAGGGACTACTTAGTAGGAACAATCCAGTCTGAGGGACATAAGGTGATAATTGCAGTAATGTACAACCCACCACAGAACTGCAGGAGACCAAGAGAAGAATACGATGAGAGCAACAGAGCCATGGTCGACACACTAGCCGAGGTGGCCAGGAGAGCACACGTGGGGGGAGCAAAGTTACTAGTTATGGGTGATTTCAATCACAAGGAGATTGACTGGGAAAACCTGGAGCCCCATGGGGGTTCCGAAACATGGAGAGCCAAGATGATGGATGTAGTACTGGAAAACCTCATGCATCAACATGTTAGAGACACTACCAGAGAGAGAGGAGAAGATGAACCAGCAAGACTGGACCTTGTATTCACCTTGAGTAGTTCAGACATCGAGGATATCTTGTATGAAAGGCCCCTGGGAGCTAGTGATCATGTGGTTCTGTGCTTCGACTACATAGTTGAGCTCCAAGTGGAGAGAGTAGCAGGAATAGGATGGGAAAAACCAAACTACAAAAGGGGGAACTACTCAGGCATGAGGAACTTCCTTCAAAACATTCAGTGGGAGAGGGAACTGATAGGAAAACCAGTACAAGAAATGATGGACTATGTGGCAACAAAATGCAAGGAGGCAGAGGAGAGGTTTGTTCCCAAGGGAAACAGAAATAATGGGAAGAACAGAACGAGTCCTTGGTTCACCCAAAGGTGTAGGGAGGCAAAAACTAGGTGTACTAGAGAATGGAAAAGGTACAGAAGACAGAGAACTCAGGAAAATAAAGAGATTAGCCGAAGAGCCAGAAATGAATATGCACAGATAAGAAGGGAGGCTCAGCGACAATATGAAAATGACATAGCATCGAAAGTCAAGACTGACCCGAAGCTGTTGTACAGCCACATCAGGAGGAAAACAACAGTCAAGGACCAGGTAATCAGACTGAGGAAGGGTGATGGGGAATTCACAAGCAACGACCGAGAGGTATGTCAGGAGCTCAACACGAGATTTAAAGAAGTATTTACAGTGGAAACCAGTAGGACTCCAGGAAATCAGAACAGGGGGGTACACCAGCAAGTGCTGGATGAGGTACATATAACCAAGGAGGAAGTGAAGAAGCTGCTATGCGAACTTGACACCTCAAAGGCGGTGGGACCAGACAACATCTCTCCATGGGTCCTTAAAGA
>NC_091357.1:18348622-18356122 GCF_038502225.1 Cherax quadricarinatus
CGTTGTTGGAGACTGCTGTTGGAGATGAATATTGTGGGGCAGGGGAGGAGGATGTGCTGTGGAAGAGATGTGGTGGGGGATGTGTTAGCATCTTTCTCAATGTGGATGTAGCAGCTTCTCTCTTAACGAGTCTCGGTTCGTATCCTAGGCAGGGCGAGACGTTGTGTGAGTCTCCAGGCAAGGCGAGACGTTGTGTGAGTCTCCAGGCAGGGCGAGTCGTTGTGTGAGTCTCCAGGCAGGGCGAGACGTTGTGTGAGTCTCCAGGCAGGGCGAGACGTTGTGTGAGTCTCCAGTCAGGGCGTGACGTTGTGTGAGTCTCCAGGCAGGGCGAGACGTTGTGTGAGTCTCCAGGCAGGGCGAGACGTTGTGTGAGTCTCCAGGCAGGGCGAGACGTTGTGTGAGTCTCCAGGCAGGACGTGACGTTGTGTGAGTCTCCAGGCAGGGCGTGACGTTGTGTGAGTCTCCAGGCAGGGCGTGACGTTGTGTGAGTCTCCAGGCAGGGCGTGACGTTGTGTGAGTCTCCAGGCAGGGCGAGACGTTGTGTGAGTCTCCAGGCAGGGCGTGACGTTGTGTGAGTCTCCAGGCAGGGCGTGACGTTGTGTGAGTCTCCAGGCAGGGCGTGACGTTGTGTGAGTCTCCAGGCAGGGCGTGACGTTGTGTGAGTCTCCAGGCAGGGCGTGACGTTGTGTGAGTCTCCAGGCAGGGCGAGACGTTGTGTGAGTGTCTCTACGTCTGATATGTCTGTTTTCCCTATCAGTAAATTCTTACCTGTGTCTTAGTGGCTAGGGTAACAACAAAGGGGATGTAAAGTAAAAGGACACAAGTACAACTAATGTGACATTTTATTGTGGCAACGTTTCGCTCTCCAGGAGCTTTATCAAGCCATTACAAACAATACATGGACACAGAGGGTATATAAAGGCTCAGAGTGAGGTGCAATACTAGTGAGGTACCATTTCGATGTTCACTAGTGGTAGTAGTAGTAGTAGTAGTAGTAGTAGTAGTAGTAGTAGTAGTAGTAGTAGTAGTAGTAGTAGTAGTAGTAGTAGTGACAAAAGTAATACCATATGGTAGAGCAATTATATTACTTGGGTAACATAAAAATAGGTTGGACAAATATAGACTGGAAAGAGGCAGCTTGTTTCAGTGTTCACTCTCTGTAATGTGCTTTGTGTAGTATAACAGGAGAGACTATGTGATGGCAGGGTTTACTGGTTTCAGGATGATTCTTGCTAAGACTTCGGAGATGGTGAAGCTGCCGTTGTTTTGTTTAATTGTATTCGAAACAGCGATCAGTGCTGATTCGAGGCACTTGCGTCTGCGGAAATTAGTTTCTTTGATCACTAATTGGGCGTCTCTGAATTTCATGAGATGATTGGTGGAATTTCGGTGTTGTACACAGGCGTTGTTCAAGTTATCGTTCCTACATGCGTAAATGTGTTCATTGACTCGGGTGTCGAGGTTTCTTGCTGTTTCACCTACGTAAATCTTGTCACAGCCTCCACAGGGTATAATGTAAACTCCTGCATTGACTGGTTCGTGATGCTTGGATTTTGTACTGGTTAGATCCTTTACTGAAGTGCTAGAAGCGATGGCGACTCTGGTGTTAGCTTGTGAAAGTACTTTTGAGACGTTCAGTGCAACCTGGCTGTTGGGAAGAATTATAACTTTGTTGGGAGCGGTGTTGATGCGTGGAGAATTAATGATCTGAAGAGCTCTTTTCTTGCAGTCTTTGATGAAAAAAGGAGGAAAATGTAACTCAGTGAATGTACATACATTCACCAAACATTCACTGAGTTACATTTTCCTCCTTTTTTCACCAAAGACTGCAAGAAAAGAGCTCTTCAGATCATCAATTCTCCACGCATCAACACCACTCCCAACAAAGTTATAATTCTTCCCAACAGCCAGGTTGCACTGAACGTCTCAAAAGTACTTTCACAAGCTAACACCAGAGTCGCCATCGCTTCATTTGCCAACCACCCCTCCACCTACAACCACCCCCACACCACTCACCACCACCACCACCACCACCACCACCACCACCACCACCACCACAACCACCACCATCACCACCACCACCACCACCACCACCACCACCACCACCACCACCACCACAACAACCACCACCACCACCACAACCACCACCACCACCACCACCACCACCACCACCACCACCACCACCACAACCACCACCACCACCACCACCACCACCACCACCACCACCACCACCACCACCACCACCACCACCACCACCATCACCACCACCACCACCACCTTCACCATCACCACCACCACCACCACCACCACCACCACTTGCCTAACTAATTATCTTAAGCCTTAGAGTTAGCTTACTGCAATATGCCAAACTTATTGTCTTGTGTAAGTACACCTTATTGTATTATTGTCTTGTGTAAGTACACCTTATTGTATTATTGTCTTGTGTAAGTACACCTTATTGTATTATTGTCTTGTGTAAGTACACCTTATTGTATTATTGTCTTGTGTAAGTACACCTTATTGTATTATTGTCTTGTGTAAGTACACCTTATTGTATTATTGTCTTGTGTAAGTACACCTTATTGTATTATTGTCTTGTGTAAGTACACCTTATTGTATTATTGTCTTGTGTAAGTACACCTTATTGTATTATTGTCTTGTGTAAGTACACCTTATTGTATTATTGTCTTGTGTAAGTACACCTTATTGTATTATTGTCTTGTGTAAGTACACCTTATTGTATTATTGTCTTGTGTAAGTACTTATTGTATTATTGTCTTGTGTAACTTGTGTAAGTACACCTTATTGTATTATTGTCTTGTGTAAGTACACCTTATTGTATTATTGTCTTGTGTAAGTACACCTTATTGTATTATTGTCTTGTGTAAGTACACCTTATTGTATTATTGTCTTGTGTAAGTACACCTTATTGTATTATTGTCTTGTGTAAGTACACCTTATTGTATTATTGTCTTGTGTAAGTACACCTTATTGTATTATTGTCTTGTGTAAGTACACCTTATTGTATTATTGCCTTGTGTAAGTATACCTTATTGTATTATTGTCTTGGGTAAGTACACCTTATTGTATTATTGCCTTGTGTAAGTGCCAGTTATTTTCTTATTGTCTTGTTTATTCCACTCATTTATCTAGTTGTCCTGTGAAAGTATAGAGTGCACAGAGCACGAAATTGTGTTCGACCTGCATCATGCACAACCACAGTCTTGATTAAGTTAATAATAACAACTTGAATTATGGTAGTTAACGGCTTGTACCAATATAGGGACCCTCATTTGCATACAGGGTAACTACCAGTTGTATAAGTCAGCCAGTCAGAGTGAGGAGTAAGGGGTCCTGGGTAGCCTATTTTGTAACTAGAGTCCTCCCCTGAGCTTCAGGTCCCCACACGTTTCCAGCTGATTAAGACTCACACATGACAGTTTTGTCTTCTGTATGGGTGTATTTGCTGTTGCTTCTGAGTGTACTAGTTCTTATGCTCTCTTCATGAACAAAAAGGCACAATACTGTGACTGGAACAATGCACTAATGTAACGCACACAGGAAAAAGTTGCTTATATCGGCGTTACCAATCAATTATGGCATCCGTCAAACCTCCTGTAAATTCTGTACATTTTTTAATACATTGGACGTATCCCACCAAGGCAAGGTGCTGGTCGCTTTCCTTATTGCTTCATTGTATTGCTGATTGCTCTCCCTGTTGCTGCCTTGTTTGCAGGTTACTTTCCTTGCTGCTGCCTTGCATTGCTGGCATATTGCTCGCTATATTGACACTGAATATCGTTGCCACCAAACCCCTGTTCAACTTCGTGAATTAATTCTCAACAAGCCAGTGTCTGCTCCATCAACCATGGCTTCTGTGTCTCCATCTGTGGAGTATTACGTAGAGTCAGCTCATGGTAATCTCTGCTCCCTCATTGCGTATCCTTGCTCGTCTGGTGGCGGCCATGCTACCTTGTGTTTACTTGCTAATCCGAAAGTTTAGGATGCTGGCAAGGCGGAACTTTAACTTCCCTGTAGAGGAGAGTAGGGAAGAGAATAATTTTGACAAGGCGGATGATAGAGAGTAGGGAAGAGCGTAGTTTTGACAAGGCGGATGATAGAGAGTAGGGAAGAGCGTGGTTTTGACAAGGCGGATGATAGAGAGTAGGGAAGAGCGTAGTTTTGACAAGGCGGATGATAGAGAGTAGGGAAGAGCGTAGTTTTGACAAGGCGGATGATAGAGAGTAGGGAAGAGCGTGGTTTTGACAAGGCGGATGATAGAGAGTAGGGAAGAGCGTAGTTTTGACAAGGCGGATGATAGAGAGCAGGGAAGAGCGTAGTTTTGACAAGGCGGATGATAGAGAGTAGGGAAGAGCGTAGTTTTGACAAGGCGGATGATAGAGAGTAGGGAAGAGCGTAGTTTTGACAAGGCGGATGATAGAGAGTAGGGAAGAGCGTAGTTTTGACAAGGCGGATGATAGAGAGTAGGGAAGAGCGTAGTTTTGACAAGGCGGATGATAGAGAGTAGGGAAGAGCGTAGTTTTGACAAGGCGGATGATAGAGAGTAGGGAAGACCGTAGTTTTGACAAGGCGGATGATAGAGAGTAGGGAAGAGCGTGGTTTTGACAAGGCGGATGATAGAGAGTAGGGAAGAGCGTAGTTTTGACAAGGCGGATGATAGAGAGTAGGGAAGAGCGTAGTTTTGACAAAGCGGATGATAGAGAGTAGGGAAGAGCGTAGTTTTGACAAGGCGGATGATAGAGAGTAGGGAAGAGCGTAGTTTTGACAAGGCGGATGATAGAGAGTAGGGAAGAGCGTAGTTTTGACAAGGCGGATGATAGAGAGTAGGGAAGAGCGTAGTTTTGACAAGGCGGATGATAGAGAGTAGGGAAGAGCGTAGTTTTGACAAGGCGGATGATAGAGAGTAGGGAAGAGCGTAGTTTTGACAAGGCGGATGATAGAGAGTAGGGAAGAGCGTAGTTTTGACAAGGCGGATGATAGAGAGTAGGGAAGAGCGTGGTTTTGACAAGGCGGATGATAGAGAGTAGGGAAGAGCGTAGTTTTGACAAGGCGGATTATAGAGAGTAGGGAAGAGCGTAGTTTTGACAAGGCGGATGATAGAGAGTAGGGATGAGCGTGGTTTTGACAAGGCGGATGATAGAGAGCAGGGAAGAGCATAGTTTTGACAAGGCGGATGATAGAGAGTAGGGAAGAGCGTGGTTTTGACAAGGCGGATGATAGAGAGTAGGGAAGAGCATAGTTTTGACAAGGCGGATGATAGAGAGTAGGGATGAGCGTGGTTTTGACAAGGCGGATGATAGAGAGTAGGGAAGAGCGTAGTTTTGACAAGTCGGATGATACAGAGTAGGGAAGAGCGTAGATTTGACAAGGCGGATGATAGAGAGTAGGGATGAGCGTGGTTTTGACAAGGCGGATGATAGAGAGCAGGGAAGAGCATAGTTTTGACAAGGCGGATGATAGAGAGCAGGGAAGAGCATAGTTTTGACAAGGCGGAAGATAGAGAGTAGGGAAGAGCGTAGTTTTGACAAGGCGGATGATACAGAGTAGGGAAGAGCGTAGTTTTGACAAGGCGGATGATAGAGAGCAGGGAAGAGCATAGTTTTGACAAGGCGGAAGATAGAGAGTAGGGAAGAGCGTGGTTTTGACAAGGCGGATGATAGAGAGTAGGGAAGAGCATAGTTTTGACAAGGCGGATGATAGAGAGTAGGGATGAGCGTGGTTTTGACAAGGCGGATGATAGAGAGTAGGGAAGAGCATAGTTTTGACAAGGCGGATGATAGAGAGTAGGGAAGAGCGTAGTTTTGACAAGGCGGATGATACAGAGTAGGGAAGAGCGTAGTTTTGACAAGGCGGATGATAGAGAGTAGGGAAGAGCGTAGCTTTGACAAGGCGGATGATAGAGAGTAGGGAAGAGCGTAGTTTTGACAAGGCGGATCATAGAGAGTAGGGAAGAGCGTGGTTTTGACAAGGCGGATGATAGAGAGTAGGGAAGAGCGTGGTTTTGACAAGGCGGATGATAGAGAGGAGGGAAGAGCGTAGTTTTGACAAGGCGGATGATAGAGAGTAGGGAAGAGCGTAGTTTTGACAAGGCGGATGATAGAGAGTAGGGAAGAGCGTAGTTTTGACAAGGCGGATGATAGAGAGTAGGGAAGAGCGTAGTTTTGACAAGGCGGATGATAGAGAGTAGGGAAGAGCGTAGTTTTGACAAGGCGGATGATACAGAGTAGGGAAGAGCGTAGTTTTGACAAGGCGGATGATAGAGAGTAGGGAAGAGCGTAGTTTTGACAAGGCGGATGATACAGAGTAGGGAAGAGCGTAGTTTTGACAAGGCGGATGATACAGAGTAGGGAAGAGCGTAGTTTTGACAAGGCGGATGATACAGAGTAGGGAAGAGCGTAGTTTTGACAAGGCGGATGATAGAGAGTAGGGAAGAGCGTAGTTTTGACAAGGCGGATGATAGAGAGTAGGGAAGAGCGTAGTTTTGACAAGGCGGATGATACAGAGTAGGGAAGAGCGTAGTTTTGACAAGGCGGATGATACAGAGTAGGGAAGAGCGTAGTTTTGACAAGGCGGATGACAGAGAGTAGGGAAGAGCGTAGTTTTGACAAGGCGGATGATAGAGAGTAGGGAAGAGCGTAGTTTTGACAAGGCGGATGATAGAGAGCAGGGAAGAGCGTGGTTTTGACAAGGCGGATGATAGAGAGTAGGGATGAGCGTGGTTTTGACAAGGCGGATGATAGAGAGCAGGGAAGAGCACAGTTTTGACAAGGCGGATGATAGAGAGTAGGGATGAGCGCGGTTTTGACAAGGCGGATGATAGAGAGTAGGGAAGAGCGTAGTTTTGACAAGGCGGATGATAGAGAGTAGGGATGAGCGTGGTTTTGACAAGGCGGATGATAGAGAGCAGGGAAGAGCATAGTTTTGACAAGGCGGATGATAGAGAGCAGGGAAGAGCATAGTTTTGACAAGGCGGAAGATAGAGAGTAGGGAAGAGCGTAGTTTTGACAAGGCGGATGATAGAGAGTAGGGAAGAGCATAGTTTTGACAAGGCGGATGATAGAGAGTAGGGATGAGCGTGGTTTTGACAAGGCGGATGATAGAGAGTAGGGAAGAGCGTAGTTTTGACAAGGCGGATGATACAGAGTAGGGAAGAGCGTAGTTTTGACAAGGCGGATGATAGAGAGTAGGGATGAGCGTGGTTTTGACAAGGCGGATGATAGAGAGCAGGGAAGAGCATAGTTTTGACAAGGCGGATGATAGAGAGCAGGGAAGAGCATAGTTTTGACAAGGCGGAAGATAGAGAGTAGGGAAGAGCGTAGTTTTGACAAGGCGGATGATACAGAGTAGGGAAGAGCGTAGTTTTGACAAGGCGGATGATAGAGAGTAGGGAAGAGCATAGTTTTGACAAGGCGGAAGATAGAGAGTAGGGAAGAGCGTGGTTTTGACAAGGCGGATGATAGAGAGTAGGGAAGAGCGTAG
>NC_091357.1:18361122-18363622 GCF_038502225.1 Cherax quadricarinatus
TTTTGCCTCCTTACACCGTCGGGTAAACCAGGGGCTTGTTCTGGTCTTCCCGTTGTTACTGTTGCCCTTGGGAATGAACCTTTCCACTGCCTCCTTGCATTTTGTTGCTACATATTCCATCATTTCATTTACTGGCTTTCCTGCCAGTTCTCTGTCCCACTGGACCTCCCGCATGAAGTTCTTCAACCCTATGTAGTCCCCTCTTTTATAGTCAGGCTTTTCCCATTCTACTCCTGTTATTCTCTCCACTTGCAGCTCTACTATGTATTCAAAGCACAGAACCACGTGGTCGCTAGCTCCTAGGGGACTCTCATACTTGATATCCTCAATGTCTGAGCTGCCCAGGGTGAACACAAGGTCCAATCTTGCTGGTTCATCCTCCCCTCTCACTCTGGTAGTGTCCTTAACATGTTGGTGCATGAGGTTTTCCAGCACCACGTCCAACATCCTGGCTCTCCATGTTTCGGGACCCCCATGTGGCTCCAGGTTTTCCCAGTCAATCTCCCTGTGGTTGAAATCCCCCATAACCAGCAACTTTGCTCTGCTGGAGTGAGCTCTTCTTGCCACCTCAGCAAGTGTGTCCACCATTGCTCTGTTGCTCTCTTCATATTCCTCTCTTGGCCTCCTGCAGTTCTGTGGTGGATTATACATCACTGCAATGACCACTTTGTGTTCCCCAGACTGAAGTGTACCTGCTATGTAGTCTCTTTCTCCTGTCTCATCTATTCCTTCCATTTTCTCGAATTTCCATCTGTTTTTTACGAGCAGAGCAACCCCACCTCCCCCCCTACCCCTTCTATCTTTCCTCATGATCTGGTATCCTTGTGGGAAGATTGCATCTGTTATTGTCTCCATGAGTTTTGTTTCTGTAACTGCTATGATGTCTGGGGACTTCTCATTGATTCTTTCTTGCCATTCCTCATGTTTATTCGTTAATCCATCTGCATTTGTGTACCAAACCTTCAACTTCTGTTCTAATACTGTAACTGTGGTGCGGGGGGTGGAAACAGAGGGATCGGTGTGTGATGGTTGGTTTGGAATGTTCAGTTGCCTTGGGGGTGTCGTGGCTGGAGTCCTTCTGCAGGTGTTTCTGGGGGGTGCGCTTGTCCTTCCATTTGATCCTGGGTTATTCTGCTCTCCTTTTTCATTTCCTCCCATTTCTCCTTTCGTTTTTGAACTCTCTCTTTCATTGTCTTCCTTTCGTCCTGTGTTCTGTCTCGGTCGAGGTACACACTCCGGAACTCCTGCTTGCCTCTCAGCCGTGCTTTCTCCTGCAGGATCATGGTTCGGGTTGATTCTGCCTTGAAAATTACTTTGAGAGGCCGATTCCTTTTCTTTGTGAACCACCCAATTCTCCGAAAATTTGCCACCTGGGTCATGTCCCCCTCGCCTATCACCTTCATGATGTCTTCAATCGCTTTTTTCTCCTTCTGCTTTCTTTCATCATAAGTTTCCCCTTTAGCTTCGTCTAGCCCATAGACAAACACGGATCTCTCCCTTTCCACCTCCCACTGTGACTCCCATTGCATCCTCTGATGTGTTTTAGTTCCTTCCCGTGGAGTGTTCCTTCCTTCAGTCCCTTCCCTCGTTATGGCCCCTATGCTTCTTGGTTTATCCTTCCTGCTCACTTGCTCCTGGCCCCCACAGGTATCTGGTAAGGTCCTTGCACATGTCCTAGTTCCATCAATGTCTTCCAACCTCTCTTTCTGTCCTAGAGTGCTCCCTGTCTTTGTTTTGGCCCCATGTGGGTTTGACAGGACCTCTGCATACAGTTTAGTTTCCATGCTTCCTTCGGACCTGTTGTCTGTGTTCGATGTAGCCATTGCCGATGCTACTTCTGTAATATCTTTGTCTCTGTGCTGTTTCAGATGTCTCAGCTCCTCTTCTAATCTCTCTATCTTGATTTCTGCTGCTGTGGCCTGTTGCTTCCACCTTCTGCATTCTGCTGCTAACCTCTCTTCCATCTTCCTTTCCAGCTCATCTAGTCTCCTTCCCCAGTCTTCCTCCCTTTTTTTGAGCTCTATCTCCCATTCCTCCCTCTCAGATTCGTCCTTGGAGCCCCTTGTCCTCATCCTGGTTAGGGGGAGGGGAATAGACGGTTAGGAGAGGGGATGGATGGTTGTGGGGGAGGGGGAGGATGGTTATTGGAGGGGCAGAGATAGTTGGGGGAGGGAGTTAGATGGTTTGGGGGAGGGAGTTAGATGGTTTGGGGGAGAGAGGGGATGGATGGTTATGGGGGAGGGGGAGGATGGTTATTGGAGGGAGGGAGGTTGTTGGGCGGGGGTTAGACGGTTTGGGGAGTGGTTAGGTGGTTTGGGGGAGGGGTAGGTGGCTAAGGCTAAGGTGTCAAGTGGCGGAGGGTGTGTGTGTGTGTGTGTGTGTGTGTGTGTGTGTGTGTGTGTGTGTGTGTGTGTGTGTGTGTGTGTATGTGTGTGTGTGTGAATGTGTGTGTGTGAATGTGTGTGTGTGTGTGTGTGTGTGTGTGTGTGTGTGTGTGTGT
>NC_091357.1:18366122-18373622 GCF_038502225.1 Cherax quadricarinatus
GTGAGCGCTTTTGCAAAAATGCTCACGTGTGTGTGTGTGTACTCACCTAGTTGTTGCAGGGGTCGAGTCACAGCAGCTGGCCCCGCCTCTTCACTGGTCGCTACTAGGTCACTATTCCTGCTCCATGAGCTTTATCGTACCTCTGCTTAAAGCTATGTATGGATCCTGCCTCCACTACATCGCTTCCCAAACTATTCCACTTCCTGACTACTCTGTGGCTGAAGAAATACTTCCTAACATCCCTGTTATTCACCTGTGTCTTCAACTTCCAACTGTGTCCCCTTGTTACTATGTCCCATCTCTGGAACATCCTGTCTTTGTCCACCTTGTCAATTCCTCTCACTATTTTGTATGTCGTTATCATGTCCCTCCTATATCCCCTGTCCACCAGTGTCGTCAGGTTGATTTCCCTTAACCTCTCCTCGTAGGACATACCTCTTAGCTCTGGGACTAGTCTTGTTGCAAACCTTTGCACTTTCTCTAGTTTCTTTACGTGCTTGGCTAGGTATGGGTTCCAAACTGGTGCCGCATACTCCAAAATGGGCCTAACGTACACGGTGTACAGGGTCCTGAACGATTCCTTATTAAGATGTCGGAATGCTGTTCTGAGGTTTGCTAGGCGCCCATATGCTGCAGCAGTTATTTGGCTGATGTGCGCTTCAGGAGATGTGCCTGGTGTTATACTCACCCCAAGATCTTTTTCCTTGAGTGAAGTTTGTAGTCTCTGACCCCCTAGACTGTACTCCGTCTGCGGCCTTCTTTGACCTTCCCCAATCCTCATGACTTTGCGTTTGGTGGGGTTGAACTCCAGGAGCCAATTGCTGGACCAGATCTGCAGCCTGTCTAGATCCCTTTGTAGTTCTGCCTGGTCTTCGATCGAATGAATTCTTCTCATCAACTTCACGTCATCTGCAAACAGGGACACCTCAGAGTCTATTCCTTCCGTCATGTCGTTCACAAATACCAGAAACAGCACTGGTCCTAGGACTGACCCCTGTGGGACCCCGCTGGTCACAGGTGCCCACTCTGACACTTCGCCACGTACCATGACTCGCTGCTGTCTTCCTGACAAGTATTCTCTGATCCATTGTAGTGCCTTCCCTGTTATCCCTGCTTGGTCTTCCAGCTCTTGCACTAATCTCTTGTGTGTAACTGTGTTAGATGCCTTCTTACGGTCCAAGAAAATGCAATCCACCCACCCCTCTCTCTCTTGTCTTACTGCCGTCACCCTGTCATAGAACTCCAGTAGGTTTGTGATGTGTGTGTGTGTGTGTGTGTGTACGCAGTTCAGATGGTACAAATCCAAATCACACAGGCAAAATTGAAGATAAAATTCCCTTTTAGGCTACAATTCAACAACAAAAGTCTAACTCATGACAATTTAATCTCAATTTTGTGTACTGACGACATGTTGTTTGTTATAGCACTTTGTGTTATACCTCTGTTATACCACTCTGTTCCTCTGTTATACCACTCTGTTCCTCTGTTATACCACTCTGTTCCTCTGTTATACCACTCTGTTCCTCTGTTATACCACTCTGTTCCTCTGTTATACCACTCTGTTCCTCTGTTATACCACTCTGTTCCTCTGTTATACCACTCTGTTCCTCTGTTATACCACTCTGTTCCTCTGTTATACCACTCTGTTCCCCTCTTATACCGCTGTTAACCTGTTATACCACTCTGTTCCACTGTTATACCACTGTTAACCTGTTATACCACTCTTGTTCCCCTCTTATACCACTGTTAACCTGTTATACCACTCTTGTTCCCCTCTTATACCACTGTTAACCTGTTATACCACTCTTGTTCCCCTCTTATACCACTGTTAACTTGTTATACCACTGTTAGCCTGTTATACCACTCTGTTCCTCTGTTATACCACTGTTAACCTGTTATACCACTCTGGAATTTCAAAGTTTTGCACTGTGACAATTTTCCACTTATTAAAACTCACTGCTAAAAATTATGATATTGTTGGAGCTTATGTTAGAAAAATATACCCAGTCACCTGGGAAATTTCACGATATATTATACGTTGTGGGTTATTATAAGGTATACTAGACAAGCTGGTTATATTGAATATACTCTTATATATATATATATATATATATATATATATATATATATATATATTATTTTATTTTTATTATCACACCGGCCGATTCCCACCAAGGCAGGGTGGCCCGAAAAAGAAAAACTTTCACCATCATTCACTCCATCACTGTCTTGCCAGAAGGGTGCTTTACACTACAGTTTTTAAACTGCAACATTAACACCCATCCTTCAGAGTGCAGGCACTGTACTTCCCATCTCCAGGACTCAAGTCCGGCCTGCCGGTTTCCCTGAATCCCTTCATAAATGTTACTTTGCTCACACTCCAACAGCACGTCAAGTATTAAAAACCATTTGTCTCCATTCACTCCTATCAAACACGCTCACGCATGCCTGCTGGAAGTCCAAGCCCCTCGCACACAAAACCTCCTTTACCCCCTCCCTCCAACCCTTCCTAGGCCGACCCCTACCCCGCCTTCCTTCCACTACAGACTGATACACTCTTGAAGTCATTCTGTTTCGCTCCATTCTCTCTACATGTCCGAACCACCTCAACAACCCTTCCTCAGCCCTCTGGACAACAGTTTTGGTAATCCCGCACCTCCTCCTAACTTCCAAACTACGAATTCTCTGCATTATATTCACACCACACATTGCCCTCAGACATGACATCTCCACTGCCTCCAGCCTTCTCCTCGCTGCAACATTCATCACCCACGCTTCACACCCATATAAGAGCGTTGGTAAAACTATACTCTCATACATTCCCCTCTTTGCCTCCAAGGACAAAGTTCTTTGTCTCCACAGACTCCTAAGTGCACCACTCACTCTTTTTCCCTCATCAATTCTATGATTCACCTCATCTTTCATAGACCCATCCGCTGACACGTCCACTCCCAAATATCTGAATACGTTCACCTCCTCCATACTCTCTCCCTCCAATCTGATATTCAATCTTTCATCACCTAATCTTTTTGTTATCCTCATAACCTTACTCTTTCCTGTATTCACCTTTAATTTTCTTCTTTTGCACACCCTACCAAATTCATCCACCAATCTCTGCAACTTCTCTTCAGAATCTCCCAAGAGCACAGTGTCATCAGCAAAGAGCAGCTGTGACAACTCCCACTTTGTGTGTGATTCTTTATCTTTTAACTCCACGCCTCTTGCCAAGACCCTCGCATTTACTTCTCTTACAACCCCATCTATAAATATATTAAACAACCACGGTGACATCACACATCCTTGTCTAAGGCCTACTTTTACTGGGAAAAAATTTCCCTCTTTCCTACATACTCTAACTTGAGCCTCACTATCCTCGTAAAAACTCTTCACTGCTTTCAGTAACCTACCTCCTACACCATACACTTGCAACATCTGCCACATTGCCCCCCTATCCACCCTGTCATACGCCTTTTCCAAATCCATAAATGCCACAAAGACCTCTTTAGCCTTATCTAAATACTGTTCACTTATATGTTTCACTGTAAACACCTGGTCCACACACCCCCTACCTTTCCTAAAGCCTCCTTGTTCATCTGCTATCCTATTCTCCGTCTTACTCTTAATTCTTTCAATTATAACTCTACCATACACTTTACCAGGTACACTCAACAGACTTATCCCCCTATAATTTTTGCACTCTCTTTTATCCCCTTTGCCTTTATACAAAGGAACTATGCATGCTCTCTGCCAATCCCTAGGTACCTTACCCTCTTCCATACATTTATTAAATAATTGCACCAACCACTCCAAAACTATATCCCCACCTGCTTTTAACATTTCTATCTTTATCCCATCAATCCCGGCTGCCTTACCCCCTTTCATTTTACCTACTGCCTCACGAACTTCCCCCACACTCACAACTGGCTCTTCCTCACTCCTACAAGATGTTATTCCTCCTTGCCCTATACACGAAATCACAGCTTCCCTATCTTCATCAACATTTAACAATTCCTCAAAATATTCCTTCCATCTTCCCAATACCTCTAACTCTCCATTTTATAACTCTCCTCTCCTATTTTTAACTGACAAATCCATTTGTTCTCTAGGCTTTCTTAACTTGTTAATCTCACTCCAAAACTTTTTCTTATTTTCAACAAAATTTGTTGATAACATCTCACCCACTCTCTCATTTGCTCTCTTTTTACATTGCTTCACCACTCTCTTAACTTCTCTCTTTTTCTCCATATACTCTTCCCTCCTTGCATCACTTCTACTTTGTAAAAACTTCTCATATGCTAACTTTTTCTCCCTTACTACTCTCTTTACATCATCATTCCACCAATCGCTCCTCTTCCCTCCTGCACCCACTTTCCTGTAACCACAAACTTCTGCTGAACACTCTAACACTACATTTTTAAACCTACCCCATACCTCTTCGACCCCATTGCCTATGCTCTCATTAGCCCATCTATCCTCCAATAGCTGTTTATATCTTACCCTAACTGCCTCCTCTTTTAGTTTATAAACCTTTACCTCTCTCTTCCCTGATGCTTCTATTCTCCTTGTATCCCATCTACCTTTTACTCTCAGTGTAGCTACAACTAGAAAGTGATCTGATATATCTGTGGCCCCTCTATAAACATGTACATCCTGAAGTCTACTCAACAGTCTTTTATCTACCAATACATAATCCAACAAACTACTGTCATTTCGCCCTACATCATATCGTGTATACTTATTTATCCTCTTTTTCTTAAAATATGTATTACCTATAACTAAACCCCTTTCTATACAAAGTTCAATCAAAGAGCTCCCATTATCATTTACACCTGGCACCCCAAACTTACCTACCACACCCTCTCTAAAAGTTTCTCCTACTTTAGCATTCAAGTCCCCTACCACAATTACTCTCTCACTTGGTTCAAAGGCTCCTATACATTCACTTAACATCTCCCAAAATCTCTCTCTCTCCTCTGCATTCCTCTCTTCTCCAGGTGCATACACGCTTATTATGACCCACTTCTCGCATCCAACCTTTACTTTAATCCACATAATTCTTGAATTTACACATTCATATTCTCTTTTCTCCTTCCATAACTGATCATTTAACATTACTGCTACCCCTTCCTTTGCTCTAACTCTCTCAGATACTCCAGATTTAATCCCATTTATTTCCCCCCACTGAAACTCTCCTACCCCCTTCAGCTTTGTTTCGCTTAGGGCCAGGACATCCAACTTCTTCTCATTCATAACATCAGCAATCATCTGTTTCTTGTCATCCGCACTACATCCACGCACATTTAAGCAACCCAGTTTTATAAAGTTTTTCTTCTTCTCTTTTTTAGTAATTGTATACAGGAGAAGGGGTTACTAGCCCATTGCTCCCGGCATTTTAGTCGCCTCATACGACACGCATGGCTTACGGAGGAAAGATTCTTTTCCACTTCCCCATGGACAATAGAAGAAATAAAAAGAACAAGAGCTATTTAGAAAAAGGAGAAAAACCTAGATGTATGTATATATATATATGCATGTGCGTGTCTATGAAGTGTGACCAAAGTGTAAGTAGGAGTAGCAAGATATCCCTGTTATCTTAGCGTGTTTATGAGACAGAAAAAGAAACCAGCAATCCTACCATCATGCAAAACAGTTACAGGTTTTTGTTTCACAGTCATCTGGCAGGACGGTAGTACTTCCCTGGGTGGTTGCTGTCTACCAACCTACTACCTAATATATATATATATATATAATATATATATATATATATATAATATATATATATATATATATATATATATATATATACATTATATATATATATATATATATATATATATATATATATATATATATGATGTATATATATATATTATATGTATATATATACAGTCAGAGGAGCTGATTATACTGAATATAAGCAATTATACTGGAGAGAGAGAGAGAGAGAGAGAGAGAGAGAGAGAGATGACAGGTGATTTAGGTTCCAGTAAGAAGAAGAAAGTCGTGACAAATGGGTTCCTACCTAAAACGAAATTCCATTGTCTCTTTCAGCAGTGCTGGTGATGTTTCACTCTCTCTTTCTCTCTCTCTCTCTCTCTCTCTCTCTCTTTCTCTCTCTCGCCACAACAGATATTTCGGTACCGGAAGTAGTAGTTTCCGGTACACTGAAGTTTCTGTACGGGGAGGAATTCCCGGTACCCTGTACCACCAGTGGTAGTGACAAACTTGGTACTCTCTCCCAGTAACTTTCCACCAAGGATTACTCCCTTTAAATCCCCCCCTCCCACTACGATGATAAATCCCCCAAACACTGCTCCTGCTCACCTACCTGCTGCAGCACCTGCTCACCTACTTGCTGCAGCACCTGCTCACCTACCTGCTGCAGCACCTGCTCACCTACTTGCTGCAGCACCTGCTCACCTACCTGCTGCAGCACCTGCTCACCTACCTGCTGCAGCACCTGCTCACCTACCTGCTGCAGCACCTGCTCACCTACTTGCCGCAGCACCTGCTCACCTACCTGCTGCAGCACCTGCTCACCTACCAGCTGCAGCACCTGCTCACCTACTTGCTGCAGCACCTGCTCACCAACCTGCCGCAGAACCTGCTCACCTACCTGCTGCAGCACCTGCTCACCTACCTGCTGCAGCACCTGCTCACCTACCTGCTGCAGCACCTGCTCACCTAGCAGTAAAAAGACAGGTGACTGCGTTAGTCGACTCGCTGGGAATATAACTATGCAAATATGTAAGGAATTCTTGTGTTGCTGGAGGCCTGACCAGCCCCGTGGATGACAGTGTTTTGGCAGGAGAAACTAGTGCTGCTGCAAGTACTGACGACGCTGGGTAGAGAGCCTAGCTCCTGGGACCACTGTCTAGGTAAACTGTTCCTGGGGTTGTGTCTAGGTGGCTAGCTTCTGGGATCGTGTCTAGGTGGCTAGCTTCTGGGGTCGTGTCTAGGTGGCTAGCTTCTGCGGTCGTTTCTAGGTGGCTAGCTTCTGCGGTCGTGTCTAGGTGGCTACCTTCTGCGGTCGTGTCTAGGTGGCTAGCTTCTGGGATCGTGGCTAGGTGGCTAGCTTCTGGGGTCGTGTCTAGGTGGCTAGCTTCTGCGGTCGTTTCTATGTGGCTAGTTTCTGCGGTCGTGTCTAGGTGGCTAGCTTCTGCGGTCGTGTCTAGGTGGCTAGCTTCTGGGGTCGTGTCTAGGTGGCTAGCTTCTGCGGTCGTGTCTAGGTGGCTAG
This sequence comes from Cherax quadricarinatus, assembly GCF_038502225.1. Taxonomy (NCBI): domain Eukaryota; kingdom Metazoa; phylum Arthropoda; class Malacostraca; order Decapoda; family Parastacidae; genus Cherax; species Cherax quadricarinatus. The sequence continues at coordinate 18,373,360 of NC_091357.1, forward strand.
CTTCTGGGGTCGTGTCTAGGTGGCTAGCTTCTGGGGTCGTGTCTAGGTGGCTAGCTTCTGCGGTCGTTTCTAGGTGGCTAGCTTCTGCGGTCGTGTCTAGGTGGCTACCTTCTGCGGTCGTGTCTAGGTGGCTAGCTTCTGGGGTCGTGTCTAGGTGGCTAGCTTCTGCGGTCGTGTCTAGGTGGCTAGCTTCTGGGGTCGTGTCTAGGTGGCTAGCTTCTGGGGTCGTGTCTAGGTGGCTAGCTTCTGCGGTCGTGTCTAGG
>NC_091357.1:18378622-18383622 GCF_038502225.1 Cherax quadricarinatus
GGCCTGGCTCTTGTACAACCACGACCTGGCTCCTACACACAACCACGACCTGGCTTCTACACAGAATCATAACCTGGCTCCTACACACAACCACGACCTGGCTCCTGTAAAACCACGACCTAGCTCCTACACACATCCACGCCACTATCGTCAGCAATCTCGCTTTTACGCGACTGTTTACGTACGAGGTGTGATCGAAGGCTCCCTTGATAAATTCTTTAAATAAAATACTGCTTAAATCTCAAAGAAAACACAGGGCATTCCTGGTTATACCTTTGTCACTTCAGTCAGGGTTGTTTCAAAGGCTTTCAAGGCACAGGGTTTGAAAGAAGGAGACAGGGAGACATTACCATCTATGACAGGGCGCCCCTGAATTGTTTTTTTAAGGAATTGTGGTTTGTTAGGATGGACATCCTGTCTCAGCCCCCCCAATCGTGCTCATTCTTGTTGTCATTCTCCTCTTCCCTCATTCCTATCGGTTTCTCGTGCTCCTTTCCACTCATAATATAGCCAGACTACATGGAACTACAGTCGTTATTTCCCTGGTTTGTTTTGTATTCGACGCCATACTGTCTCTCTCACTCTCTCTCTCTACCTCTCGTGCTCCTTCTCAAGATGAAGAAGAATGAGAAGAAGGAAGAACTAGAAGAAAAAAAGAAGAAATACCACTACCACCACCACCAACAACAAGTACAACAACCAGAATATCGAGCAAATTGTAAGAGACACTCATCTTAAAGAAGACAAACTGGCCCTTGTGTCTTCCTGTGGTTGTTAGTATTGTCTTGTGTAGACGACACCTGCCTGGTTCCTGGCTATTGTCACCTGCCTAGTTCCTGGCTATTGTCACCTGCCTGGCTCTGCTTAGGGGACAATACTGCCTTAATATATTGTAGGTGGTGCCAGACAAGACAAGTGTGACCGTGTGTGTGTGTGTACTCACCTAATTGTGGTTGCAGGGGTCGATTCATTGCTCCTAGTCCCGCCTCTTCGCTGATCGTGGGTGTGTTTGTAGGAATGAGTTCTGTCTTTTAGGTGAGAAAAATCCCAGGTTTGGTATACCAAAATCCCAGCTTTGGTATACCAAAATTCCAACTCTGGTATACCAAAATCCCTTTACTTTGCTTGGCTGACAAAAGTTGTGTGGGAGATTTATTTAATAAAGTGGAGTGGTTGTGGAATTTTCTGAGCCTGAGAGAGGGGAAAAGAGAGGAGGTGATGAGGGGAGAGACAGGTAGGGGGTGAAAGGAGAGAGAGAAAGAAATGGGGCAAGGGGAATGAGGGGAGGGGGGAAGGAGGTGGTATAGAAAGAGAGGAGGAGTTTCAATACCATTCTTTGCTGGCACGGCGATGTGTGTTCAGTTGGTCGTGTCTCTTAGCCTGGCGTAGACAACAGCAACTGGTGGGTGAGAGAGAGAGAGAGAGAGAGAGAGAGAGAGAGAGAGAGAGAGAGAGAGAGAGAGAGAGAGAGAGATGTTTCACTAGTTTATGGTGTTCCGCTTGTCCTTCCTGTGGACGGTAGTGCCAAAGGATATGGATATGCACAAGGCAGGCAGTTCCAAATGATTTTCCCGGAGTACAATTGGATTTATATCTGTTAAAATTGGATAATGAGAGATACAGATATAGCTAACCCGCCTAGAATAATTTCTCACCAACTTCAGATCAACAATTCAAGATGTCGACTCAGAGTCGTCGTAGTTATCTGCTGTTGATGCTGTTGATGCTGTTGATGCTGCAGGTCAGACCCTGGGCAGCAGCCGGGGAATCCAACACCTTCAAGATCCTCTACCAAGGAGGATCCAGGATCAACGGCCCGTACGTCTCCTACGGTACCGTCCACCTCGTTACGTGAGTTCAACCTCATCACGTCACTTCTTAAATACTGAATAGGGAATCTGGCCGCATGGCTCTGTTATAATTTTTATTATAGTATATGTCTAATATAGCATTCATTAGGATTGTTAGTTGAATGTTCTAACCATAAGTCCTGTGGTTTTTATTATTATTGTTATTATTATTATTATTATTATTATTATTGGAGTTTTAAGGAGTATCGACTGCACAAGTTTAAATACTATCGACTACACGAGTGGTCTGCCCTTTACTGGCAGGCCATTATACTTATTGGCCTCCTGGGGCAGGCCAATAATAATATTGGCCTTTCTAAGGCTGGCTGCATGTCACCTGTTCACCACTTAGACCTACTAGTCTTAGACCTATGAAGTCTTAGACCTAACTAGTCAATTACTGTGATAAGGAGTAACTGTACTGTTACAGGTGTGGAAGCCTGTGTACTCAGCTGGACGGATGCTGGGCCTTCACGTGGGATGTCGTCAGCAAGGAGTGCCAGTTGCTAGGACAGCTGACGTCCACCGTCACCCTGGCGTCAGCCCCAGCCACGTTAAACACGTATTACGTGGCTGGCATCAACAACCGCATAATGAGTTTGACGGCGACAAATTACATGTGGCCGGACGCTAAGATTATCTGCGAGAAGCTGGGCGGCCGGCTGGCCCTCCCAAGGGACAGTAGCCACGCCCTGATTATCAGCCATGCCCTCGGGGACGACTACTTCCTAATGGGCATGTGGCGAGAAAACAACATCTCAGTGTGGTACAACATGGACGGGCAGCTGGCTATCCACCGCCCAGCATGGGATAAAGATCAACCTAACAACTATTTCGGAGACGAGACAGGGTCATCCTCCTACTACGGTTACGCTTGCGACTCCAGCATCACACAACTTAGCAAAAGAGCTTTGTGTGAGATCTAGAGCTTCGCATCACAAAGAATTAACTAGATCTACATATCACAGAAATCTAGAGTTTTGCGCCACACAAAACTAGCCAAGAATGTCTTAATTAAAGTCTGGATATTCACTATCAATAGAAACCATATACTGACTCCATTAAACATAAGAACATAAGAAAGGAGGAACACTGCAGCAGGCCTGTTGGCCCATACTAGGCAGGTCCTTTACAATTCATCCCACTAACAAACATTTGACCTACCCAATTTTCAATGCTACCCAAGAAATAAGCTCTGATGTGCAAGTCCCACTCAAATCCAACCCATCCCACTCATGTATTTATCCAACCTAAATTTGAAACTACCCAAAGTCCTAGCCTCAATAACCCAACTAGGTAGACTGTTCCACTCATCTACTACCCTATTTCCAAACCAATACTTACCTATGTCCTTTCTAAATCTAAACTTATCTAATTTAAATCCATTACTGCGGGTTCTCTCTTGGAGAGATATCCTCAAGACCTTGTTAACATCCCCTTTATTAATACCTATCTTCCACTTATACACTTCGATCAGGTCTCCCCTCATTCTTCGTCTAACAAGTGAATGTAACTTAAGAGTCTTCAATCTTTCTTCATAAGGAAGATTTCTAATGCTATGTATTAATTTAGTCATCCTACGCTGAATGTTTTCTAACGAATTTATGTCCATTCTGTAATATGGAGACCAGAATTGAGCTGCATAATCTAGGTGAGGCGTTACTAATGATGTATAAAGCTGCAGTATGACCTCTGGACTTCTGTCGTAAGAGGGGACTAAAATGCCAGGAACAAGGAGCTAGTAACCCCCTTCTCCTATATAAATTACTAGAAAAGAAAAGCTTAGGAGACGACCTGTGTGTCAAGAATATATATGAATGAGGAGACTAATAATTAGTGATAAAAAGAGAAAATGTAAAGAGGAGAATTAGGTACACATGTGAGTGAAAGCTGTGCCAGTGTAAACACTGCTGAAGCTGTAAAGAAAGTTATACTTTCCCCCACTGCTTATTAAATGTATTCAACCCCAGGGGGAGTTTTAATCTAACACTTCGGTTTATCTGGTTGAAAGTTTGTGACTTGAAGGGAACACTGATATCATAGTGACTGGAATACTTAGTTGGTGACTTAAAACAATCAAGAGATTTTCTGTGTACTACTACTATTAATACTGGTACTACTACTACTACTACTATTAATACTGGTACTACTACTACTACTACTATTAATACTGGTACTACTACTACTACTACTATTAATTCTGGTACTACTACTACTACTACTACCACTACTACTATTAATACTACTATTAATACTACTATTACTACTACTACTATTACTATTACTACTATTCTACTACTACTACTATTAGTATTGGTACTACTACTACTACTACTACTATTAATACTGGTACTACTACTACTACTACTGTTAATACTGGTACTACTACTACTACTACTACTACTATTAATACTGGTACTACTACTATTACTACTATTAATACTGGTACTACTACTACTACTATTAATACTGGTACTACTACTACTACTATTAATACTGGTACTACTACTTCTACTATTAATACTGGTACTACTACTACTACTATTAATACTGGTACTACTACTACTACTATTAATACTGGTACTACTACTACTATTAATACTGGTACTACTACTACTACTACTATTACTACTACTACTACTACTACTACTGCTACTACTACTACTACTATTACTACTACTACTACTACTACTACTACTACTACTACTACTACTACTACTACTACTGCTACTTCAACTAATAATAATAATAATATTAACAAAAATAATAGCAATAATAATAATAACTCCATATTATACTAGAGATAAGACCAAAGAAACTGAATTTTATAACTGCTGGGTAAATTAATCTTGATTTTTCCCACGCGTTTATTAAGCAAAATTAACAATTCACTAAAGCGTTTTTTTTAATTTTTATTATATACATATTTACATGTATATATATATATATAAATATATATATACATGTATATATATATATATATATATATATATATATATATATATATATATAAATATATATATACATGTATATATGAAGGAGCATATCTGGAACTGTGTAATGGATAAAAATATAGATGTTAGGTACTGAGATGAAGAAGAAGAGGAGAATAATAATAATAATAATAATAATAATAATAATAATAATAAT
>NC_091357.1:18388622-18396122 GCF_038502225.1 Cherax quadricarinatus
CTCCGACACTCCCAACATCCCCTCCAACACTCCCTCCAACACAGCCTGCAGGGCCATTTTTACCATCAGAGAACAATACAGCCATTTATCGTCGCCTGGGAAGCCCTTTTTCGCCTCTCTCGTTTAGTTCTTCTTTCACCTTTGTTAGTTCTCCTTCTGTCTTTACTTTATTTATTTTCCATTCTCCTTTATTACCCAGAATCTTTATTCTTCTCTCATAGTGTATTCTGACCTGTCGTGGGGGAGGGAGGGATGGAGGAAGAGGGTGATAGGGGAGGGAGGGAAGGGGAGATAGGGGAGGGAGGGAAGGGGAGATAGGGGAGGGAGGGAAGGGGAGATAGGGGAGGGAGGGAAGGGGAGATAGGGGAGGGAGGGAAGGGGAGATAGGGGAGGGAGGGAAGGGGACATAGGGGAGGGAGGGAGGGGGAGACTAAGGAGGGAGGGAAGGGAAGATAGGGGAGGGAAGGAAGGGGAGATAGGGGAGAGAGGGAAGGGAGGGAGGGAGGGAAGTGGAGATAGGGGAGGGAGGGTAGGGGAGATAGGGGAGGGAGGGAGGGAAGGGGAAATACAGGAGGGAGGGAAGGGGAGATAGGGGAGGGAGGGAGGGAAGGCGAAATAGGGAAGGGAGGGAAAGGGAGATAGGGAAGGGAGGGAGGGAAGGTGAGATAGGGGAGGGAGGGAGGGAAGGGGAGATAAAGGAGGGAGGGGAAGGGGACACTAAGGAGGGAGGGAAGGGGGAGATAGGGGAGGGAGAGAGGGAAGGTGAGATAGGGGAGGGAGGGAAGTGGAGATAGGGGAGGGAGGGTAGGGGAGATAGGGGAGGGAGGGAGGGAAGGGGAAATACGGGAAGGAGGGAAGGAGAGATAGGGGAGGGAGGGAGGGAAGGCGAAATAGGGAAGGGAGGGAAAGGGAGATAGGGGAGGAAGGGAGGGAAGGAGAGATAGTGAAGGGAAGAAGGGAAGGGGAGATAAAGGAGGGAGGGAAGGGGACACTAAGGAGGGAGGGAAGGGGGAGATAGGAGAGGGAGAGAAGGGAAGGTGAGATAGGGGAGGGGAGGGAGGGAGGGAAGGGGAGATAGGGGAGGGAGGGAGGGAAGGGGAGATAGGGGAGGGAGGGAAGGGAAGACTAAGGAGGGAGAGATGGGGAGATAGGGGAGGGAGGGAAGGGGAGATTGGGGAGGGAGGGAGGAGAAGAGGGATGGGGAGAGAAGGAGGGATGGGGAGGGAGGGATGGAGGGAGGGAGGGAGGGAAGGAGGGATGGGGAGGGAGGGAGGGAGGGAGGGAGGGAGGGAGGGAGTGAAGGAGGGAGGGAGGGAGGGAGAGAGGGAGGGAGGGAGGGAGTGAAGGAGGGAGTGAGAGAGGGAGGGAGGGAGGGAGTGATGGAGGGAGGGAGTGAGGGAGGGAGTGAAGTAGGGAGTGATGGAGGGAGGGAGGTAAGGAGTGAGGGAGTGAGGGAGGGAGGGAAGGAGTGATGGAAGGAGGGAGGGAGGGAGAGACGGAGTGAAGGAGGGAGGGAGGGAGGGAGAGAGGGTGGGAGGGTGGGAGTGATGGAGGGAGAGAGGGAGGGAAGGAGGGAGGGAGGGAGGGAGGGAGGGAGGTGAGGGAGGGAGGGAGTGAAGGAGGGAGGGAGGGAGGGAGGGAGGGAGGGAGTGAAGGAGGGAGGGAGGGAGGGAGGGAGGGAGGGGGGTACACTACGTGGGCGAAACGTTGCGTCATTTACCTTAATATATTACTAAAATTATAATATCATTTATGGGTTAAGCTTCCAAAATTGTCTTCATCTATTGTTTTGATTTATCTATCGTCTTTATCTATCGTCTTTATCTATCGTCTTTATCTATCGTCTTTATCTATCGTCTTTATCTATCGTCTTTATCTATCGTCTTTATCTATTGTCTTTATTATCTATTAAACCTGGAGTGAAAAAAAAATTACTTAGAAAATAAAACAATCCCCCCCAAAAAAACCACAATTTTTAATTACCTGTTAAACCGCGTCTTGTAAGAGTCACATAAACCTGTTTTACCGGTTTTATGTTTTTTTTGTTTTTTAAGACATCTGTTTTATTTTGTTTTATATTTGGTTATTGTTTATTGTCTTTACTGTTGTACCGTTGTCTGTTGTGTCAGTTTTTTCTTTAAGGCATCAGCTGTTGTTTTGTTGCTTTTGTTAGCTGTTGTTATGTTGCTTTTGTTAGCTGTTGTTATGTTGCTTTTGTTAGCTGTTGTTATGTTGCTTTTGTTAGCTGTTGTTATGTTGCTTTTCTTAGCTGTTGTTATGTTGCTTTTGTTAGCTGTTGTTATGTTGCTTTTGTTAGCTGTTGTTATGTTGCTTTTCTTAGCTGTTGTTATGTTGCTTTTCTTAGCTGTTGTTATGTTGCTTTTCTTAGCTGTTGTTATGTTGCTTTTGTTAGCTGTTGTTATGTTGCTTTTCTTAACTGTTATGTTGCTTTTGTTAGCTGTTGTTATGTTGCTTTTCTTAGCTGTTGTTATGTTGCTTTTCTTAGCTGTTGTTATGTTGCTTTTCTTAGCTGTTGTTATGTTGCTTTTGTTAGCTGTTGTTATGTTGCTTTTGTTAGCTGTTGTTATGTTGCTTTTCTTAGCTGTTGTTATGTTGCTTTTGTTAGCTGTTGTTATGTTGCTTTTGTTAGCTGTTGTTATGTTGCTTTTCTTAGCTTTTGTTATGTTGCTTTTGTTAGCTGTTGTTATGTTGCTTTTGTTAGCTGTTGTTATGTTGCTTTTCTTAGCTGTTGTTATGTTGCTTTTCTTAGCTGTTGTTATGTTGCTTTTCTTAGATTTTGTTATGTTGCTTTTGTTAGCTGTTGTTATGTTGCTTTTGTTAGCTGTTGTTATGTTGCTTTTCTTAGCTGTTGTTATGTTGCTTTTGTTAGCTGTTGTTATGTTGCTTTTGTTAGCTGTTGTTATGTTGCTTTTGTTAGCTGTTGTTATGTTGCTTTTCTTAGCTGTTGTTATGTTGCTTTTCTTAGCTGTTGTTATGTTGCTTTTGTTAGCTGTTGTTATGTTGCTTTTGTTAGCTGTTGTTATGTTGCTTTTCTTAGCTGTTTTTATGTTGCTTTTCTTAGTTGTTGTTATGTTGCTTTTCTTAGCTGTTGTTATGTTGCTTTTCTTAGCTGTTGTTATGTTGCTTTTCTTAGCTGTTGTTATGTTGCTTTTCTTAGCTGTTGTTATGTTGCTTTTCTTAGCTGTTGTTATGTTGCTTTTCTTAGCTGTTGTTATGTTGCTTTTCTTAGCTGTTGTTATGTTGCTTTTCTTAGCTGTTGTTATGTTGCTTTTCTTAGCTGTTATGTTGCTTTTGTTAGCTGTTGTTATGTTGCTTTTCTTAGCTGTTGTTATGTTGCTTTTCTTAGCTGTTGTTATGTTGCTTTTGTTAGCTGTTGTTATGTTGCTTTTCTTAGCTGTTGTTATGTTGCTTTTCTTAGCTGTTGTTATGTTGCTTTTCTTAGCTGTTGTTATGTTGCTTTTCTTAGCTGTTGTTATGTTGCTTTTCTTAGCTGTTGTTATGTTGCTTTTCTTAGCTTTTGTTATGTTGCTTTTGTTAGCTGTTGTTATGTTGCTTTTGTTAGCTGTTGTTATGTTGCTTTTCTTAGCTGTTGTTATGTTGCTTTTCTTAGCTGTTGTTATGTTGCTTTTCTTAGCTTTTGTTATGTTGCTTTTGTTAGCTGTTGTTATGTTGCTTTTGTTAGCTGTTGTTATGTTGCTTTTCTTAGCTGTTGTTATGTTGCTTTTCTTAGCTGTTGTTATGTTGCTTTTCTTAGCTGTTGTTATGTTGCTTTTCTTAGCTTTTGTTATGTTGCTTTTGTTAGCTGTTGTTATGTTGCTTTTCTTAGCTTTTGTTATGTTGCTTTTGTTAGCTGTTGTTATGTTGTTTTTGTTAGCTGTTGTTATGTTGCTTTTGTTAGCTGTTGTTATGTTGCTTTTGTTAGCTGTTGTTATGTTGCTTTTGTTAGCTGTTGTTATGTTGCTTTTGTTAGCTGTTGTTATGTTGCTTTTCTTAGCTGTTGTTATGTTGCTTTTCTTAGCTGTTGTTTTTGTTGTTTTTCTTAGCTGTTGTTTCTGTATAGCCCTTGTGGCTTAGCGCTTCTTTTTGGTTACAATAATAATCTTAGCTGTTGTTATGTTGCTTTTCTTAGCTGTTGTTGTGCTCCTCTTCTTTTAAGCTTTAGCTGTTGTTGTTTATGTCAATAATTAGCTTTCCGCTAAGCTGTTCCCTCAGCCAGCGGTCAACAGAATAAATTGGTTCAATAAAATAAATTGGGCCAATAAATTAAGCTGAACGAATAAAGCAAATTAGGCCAATAAAGTCGAGCAGTTTATATGAGGTGGCTGGTGACAGAGGTCGACACCAGGAGTAGCAGTTTATGAGGTGGCTGGTGACAGAGGTCGACACCAGGAGTAGCAGTTTATGAGGTAGCTGGTGACACAGGTCGACACCAGGAGTAGCAGTTTATATGAGGTGGCTGGTGACAGAGGTCGACACCAGGAGTAGCAGTTTATGAGGTAGCTGGTGACAGAGGTCGACACCAGGAGTAGCAGTTTATGAGGTAGCTGGTGACAGAGGTCGACACCAGGAGTAGCAGTTTATGAGGTAGCTGGTGACACAGGTCGACACCAGGAGTAGCAGTTTATTTATGAGGTAGCTGGTAGACAGAGGTCGACACCAGGAGTAGCAGTTTATGAGGTAGCTGGTGACAGAGGTCGACACCAGGAGTAGCAGTTTATGAGGTAGCTGGTGACAGAGGTCGACACCAGGAGTAGCAGTTTATGAGGTAGCTGGTGACACAGGTCGACACCAGGAGTAGCAGTTTATATGAGGGGTAGGCTGGTGACAGAGGTCGACACCAGGAGTAGCAGTTTAGAGGGGTGGCTGGTGACAGAGGTCGACACCAGGAGTAGCAGTTTATGAGGTAGCTGGTGACACAGGTCGACACCAGGAGTAGCAGTTTATATGAGGTGGCTGGTGACAGAGGTCGACACCAGGAGTAGCAGTTTATGAGGTAGCTGGTGACAGAGGTCGACACCAGGAGTAGCAGTTTATGAGGTGGCTGGTGACAGAGGTCGACACCAGGAGTAGCAGTTTATGAGGTGGCTGGTGACAGAGGTCGACACCAGGAGTAGCAGTTTATGAGGTGGCTGGTGACAGAGGTCGACACCAGGAGTAGCAGTTTATGAGGTGGCTGGTGACAGAGGTCGACACCAGGAGTAGCAGTTTATGAGGTGGCTGGTGACAGAGGTCGACACCAGGAGTAGCAGTTTATATGAGGTGGCTGGTGACAGAGGTTGACACCAGGAGTAGCAGTTTATGAGGTGGCTTGTGACAGAGGTCGACACCAGAAGTAGCAGTTTATGAGGTAGCTGGTGACAGAGGTCGACACCAGGGTAGCAGTTTATAAGGTGGCTGGTGACAGAGGTCGACACCAGGGTAGCGTTTATGGGTAGCTGGTGACAGAGGTCGACATCAGGAGTGCAGTTTAGAGGTGGCTGGTGACGAGGTCGACACCAGGAGTAGCAGATTTGATGGGGTGGCTGGTGACAGAGGTCGACACCAGGGAGCAGCAGTTTAGGGGTATAGGTGGCTGACAGAGGTTGACACCAGGAGTAGCAGTTTATGAGGTGGCTTGTGACAGAGGTCGACACCAGAAGTAGCAGTTTATGAGGTAGCTGGTGACAGAGGTCGACACCAGGAGTAGCAGTTTATGAGGTGGCTGGTGACAGTGTTGACTCTGTCTAAGTTCTGACAGGTTGAAGAATTAAACACTTCTGCGACGTATGGTAAGATTTTTTTTTTTTTTGTGGTTCTTGCAAAAAATGTCTAAATCTTCAATTTGTGGTTTTTTTTTGGGCCCATTCACACCATACACTGTGAGGTCAGTATGTCTTCTGCCTTGTAGAAGGCCTACTGCCTCGTCTTCTGCCTTGTAGAAGGCCTACTGCCTCGTCTTCTGCCTTGTAGAAGGCCTACTGCCTCGTCTTCTGCCTTGTAGAAGGCCTACTGCCTCGTCTTCTGCCTTGTAGAAGGCCTACTGCCTCGTCTTCTGCCTTGTAGAAGGCCTACTGCCTCGTCTTCTGCCTTGTAGAAGGCCTACTGCCTCGTCTTCTGCCTTGTAGAAGGCCTACTGCCTCGTCTTCTGCCTTGTAGAAGGCCTACTGCCTCGTCTTCTGCCTTGTAGAAGGCCTACTGCCTCGTCTTCTGCCTTGTAGAAGGCCTATTGTCTTGCCTTCTACCTTGCAGAAGGCCTACTACCTTGCGTTCTGCCTTGCAGAAGGCCTACTGGCCCATACAAAGCAGATCATTGCTTCCAGTTGACCTAAATCATTTTGTTCTTCTCTTCACACACCCATATAAATTCGTCCACCAATATATACATAACTTCTCTAGAGGTTTCATTCAATTTATAGGGCTTCCAGTACCATGCTTAGAGGTACCCCATGAACCAGCTTCTCCATGGATACCACAACCCCCATTAACGGTCTGTGGTGTTAATGGGGGTGGCAGAGACATTCACAGAGACAACATTGCAATCCGCATTCGACTGGCGAAAGGTGTTACGTGCAGTGAGACGTATCACCAGTAGAGGCACCTAGGTGCAGAAATGTAACACTTGTGTTATTTTTGCGTATCTTTATTCTTGAAGGCTTTTGCCAGCCAGTAGCCTCTTCAGTCCAATGCAGAGAAGAACAGTGGAATTAATGAAGGGATGTTTGGGTTAATCAGTCCCTCCGCCTTAAGTCAAATGTGCTTAGTTTATCAACCATGATAAAAGTGTACTCAAATCTTACACAAGTGGTTTATTTATTAACTTGTAGTGTTGTCTAAACCGTTTATGTAAGAGGTTTGTAAGTGTTTTATGTATCACTCTGCTGGCACTTTATACACTTACATTGTGTGTGTGTGAGAGAGAGAGAGAGAGAGAGAGAGAGAGAGAGGCAGACAGACAGACAGACAGAGAAGAGACAGACAGACAGAGACAGAGACAGACAGACAGAGACAGAGAAAGAGACAGACAGACAGAGACAGACAGAGACAGAAAAAGACAGACAGAGACAGAGACAGACAGACAGACATACAGAGACAGACAGACAGACATACAGAGACCGACAGAAACAGAGACAGACAGACGAAGACAGACAGACGAAGACAGACAGACAGAAAGACAGACAGACAGACAGACAGACAGACAGACAGACAGACATATAAACAAGTAAGTCTGGAAAGTCTCCATCAGACTTACAACACTAAGCTTATAAATATAACTCCATTAACGTATTAACGCTAAGCCGATTTTCACCCGCCACAAATACCATACTACTATATATATATATATATATATATATATATATATATATATATATATATATATATATATATATATATATATATATATATATATATATATATATATATATATATATTTCTCTCGTTTTTTGCCTCTGAACAAATAAGGTTCCAGACTCAGCCATTTATATATGGATCCAATTTTAG